>NC_134489.1:42343354-42486975 GCF_040206685.1 Ascaphus truei | reverse complement strand
CCCCCAGAGTGTCACCAACAGGACTGCCCCCTGCTAATCCCCCCCCCCAGCGCCCCAGAGTGTCACCAACAGGACTGCCTCCTGCTAATCCCCCCCCTCCCAGCGCCCCCAGAGTGTCACCAACAGGACTGCCCCCTGCTAATCCCGCCACCAGAGTGTCACCAACAGGACTGCCCCCTGCTAATCCCTCCCCCCCAGCGCCCCCAGAGTGTCACCAACAGGACTGCCCCCTGCTAATCCCCCCCCCCCCCAGCGCCCCCAGAGTGTCACCAACAGGACTGCCCCCTGCTAATCCCCCCCCCCCCAGCGCCCCCAGAGTGTCACCAACAGGACTGCCCCCTGCTAATCCCCCCCCAGCGCCCCCAGAGTGTCACCAACAGGACTGCCCCTGCTAATCCCCCCCCCAGCGCCCCCAGAGTGTCACCAACAGGACTGCCCCTGCTAATCCCCCCTCCCAGCGCCCCCAGAGTGTCACCAACAGGACTGCCCCCTGCTAATCCCCCCCCAGTGCCCCCAGAGTGTCACCAACAGGACTGCCCCCTGCTAATCCCCCCCCAGCGCCCCCAGAGTGTCACCAAGAGGACTGCCCCTGCTAATCCCCCCCAGCGCCCCCAGAGTGTCACCAACAGGACTGCCCCCTGCTAACCCCCCCTCCCCCCAGCGCCCCCAGAGTGTCACCAACAGGACTGCCCCCTGCTAATCCCCCCCCAGCGCCCCAGAGTGTCACCAACAGGACTGCCCCTGCTAATCCCCCCCCAGCGCCCCCAGAGTGTCACCAACAGGACTGCCCCCTGCTAATCCCCCCCTCCCAGCGCCCCCAGAGTGTCACCAACAGGACTGCCCCCTGCTAATCCCCCCCCCCCAGCGCCCCCAGAGTGTCACCAACAGGACTGCCCCCTGCTAATCCCCCCCCCCCCAGCGCCCCCAGAGTGTCACCAACAGGACTGCCCCCTGCTAATCCCCCCCCCAGCGCCCCCAGAGTGTCACCAACAGGACTGCCCCTGCTAATCCCCCCCCCAGCGCCCCCAGAGTGTCACCAACAGGACTGCCCCCTGCTAATCCCCCCCAGCGCCCCCAGAGTGTCACCAACAGGACTGCCCCCTGCTAATCCCCCCAGAGTGTCACCAACAGGACTGCCCCCTGCTAATCCCCCCCCAGCGCCCCCAGAGTGTCACCAACAGGACTGCCCCTGCTAATCCCCCCCCAGCGCCCCAGAGTGTCACCAACAGGACTGCCCCCTGCTAACCCCCCCCCAGCGCCCCCAGAGTGTCACCAACAGGACTGCCCCCTGCTAACCCCCCTCCCCCAGCGCCCCCAGAGTGTCACCAACAGGACTGCCCCCTGCTAACCCCCCTCCCCCCAGCGCCCCCAGAGTGTCACCAACAGGACTGCCCCCTGCTAATCCCCCCCCCCAGCGCCCCCAGAGTGTCACCAACAGGACTGCCCCCTGCTAATCCCCCCCTCCCAGCGCCCCCAGAGTGTCACCAACAGGACTGCCCCCTGCTAATCCCCCCCCAGGGCCCCAGAGTGTCACCAACAGGACTGCCCCCTGCTAATCCCTCCCCCCAGCGCCCCCAGAGTGTCACCAACAGGACTTCCCCTGCTAACCCCCCCCCCAGCGCCCCCAGAGTGTCACCAACAGGACTGCCCCCTGCTAACCCCCCTCCCCCCAGCGCCCCCAGAGTGTCACCAACAGGACTGCCCCCTGCTAATCTCCCCCCCCCCAGCGCCCCCAGAGTGTCACCAACAGGACTGCCCCCTGCTAATCCCCCCCTCCCAGCGCCCCCAGAGTGTCACCAACAGGACTGCCCCTGCTAATCCCCCCCCCCCAGGGCCACCAGAGTGTCACCAACAGGACTGCCCCCTGCTAATCCCTCCCCCCCAAGCGCCCCCAGAGTGTCACCAACAGGACTGCCCCCTGCTAATCCCCCCCCCCAGCGCCCCAGAGTGTCACCAACAGGACTGCCCCCTGCTAATTCCTTCCCCCCCCCAGTGCCCCCAGAGTGTCACCAACAGGACTGCCCCTGCTAATCCCCCGTCCCGCCTTCCCCCGAGTTACTAACAGGACTGCCCCCTGCTAATCCCCCCCCGCCCCCCAGAGTTACTAACAGGACTACCCCCTGCTATTCCCCCCTGCCCGCCCCCCTGCCGTGTCACTAACAGGACTGCCCCTGCTAATCCCCCCCTGCCGTGTCACTGACAGGACCACCCCCACTACCCCTGTTATTCCCCCCCCTCCCCCCCGAGTGTCACCAACAGGACTGCCCCCTGCTAATCCCCCCCCGTGTCACTAACAGGGCTACCCCCTGCTAATCTCCCTCCCCCCCACCGTCCCCCTGGAGTGTCACTAACAGGACTGCCCCCTGCTAATCCCCCTGCCTCCCGAGTGTTACTAACAGGACTGCCCCCCTTCCTAATCCCCCCCGCCCCCCCCCCCCCTGCGGGTAGCGAAGGTGTGAGAGCAGCACAGGGAGGAACCTCACGCTGCCCTTTAAACGTTTTGCCCCCGGAGCTGCCTGCAGTGCTGCTCTCACACCTCGCCAGTCTGACTCCGCTCTGTACTTGCAGTTCGGCCCTGCTCTCTTCCTCTGTTACAAGAAGGCCATGGCCAAGACTCACAGCCTGGTGTATGAAGCAGGTACACTCCTGCCGCGGCGCAGTGTTATCGGGGGGCGCGCTCTGTGTTGTCGGGGTGCGTGCGCCGTGTTGTCAGGGTGCGCGCGCAGTGTTATCGGGGGGGCCGCGCTCTGTGTTGTCCGGGGTGCGTGCGCCGTGTTGTCAGGGTGCGCGCGCAGTGTTATCGGGGGGCGCGCTCTGTGTTGTCTGGGGGCGCGCTCTGTGTTGTCTGGGGGCGCGCTCTGTGTTGTCTGGGGGCGCGCTCTGTGTTGTCTGGGGGCGCGCTCTGTGTTGTCTGGGGGCGCGCTCTGTGTTGTCTGGGGGCGCGCTCTGTGTTGTCTGGGGGCGCGCAGTGTTATCGGGGGGCGCGCTCTGTGTTGTCTGGGGGCGCGCTCTGTGTTGTCTGGGGCGCGCTCTGTGTTGTCTGGGGGCGCGCTCTGTGTTGTCTGGGGGCGCGCTCTGTGTTGTCTGGGGGCGCGCTCTGTGTTGTCTGAGGGCGCGCTCTGTGTTGTCTGAGGGCGCGCTCTGTGTTGTCTGAGGGCGCGCTCTGTGTTGTCTGAGGGCGCGCTCTGTGTTGTCTGGGGGCGCGCTCTGTGTTGTCTGGGGGCGCGCTCTGTGTTGTCTGGGGGCGCGCTCTGTGTTGTCTGGGGGCGCGCTCTGTGTTGTCTGGGGGCGCGCTCCGTGTTGTCTGGGGGCGCGCTCCGTGTTGTCTGGGGGCGCGCTCTGTGTTGTCTGGGGCGCGCTCTGTGTTGTCTGGGGGCGCGCTCTGTGTTGTCTGGGGGCGCGCTCTGTGTTGTCTGGGGGCGCGCTCTGTGTTGTCGGGGGGCGCGCTCTGTGTTGTCGGGGGCGCGCTCTGTGTTGTCGGGGGGCGCGCTCTGTGTTGTCGGGGGCGCGCTCTGTGTTGTCGGGGGGCGCGCTCTGTGTTGTCGGGGGGCGCGCTCTGTGTTGTCTGGGGGCGCGCTCTGTGTTGTCGGGGGCGCGCGCCGTGTTGTCGGGGGGCGCGCGCCTGGTCTCTGTTCAGTCGGTGGCTGGAAGTCTCCTGCGAGTTCACACTATATTCCGGTGTCTTCCCCGCGCCCCCAGGTTTGATCAGTCGGTTCCCTGAGAGTGACAGTGACACGTTCCCTCTGCCGGAGTTGGTGCCGATCTTTTGCCTGCCGATGGGAACGACGATCGAGAGCTGGCCGCTGAACACCAAGTACCAACTGCCCGTCTTCTCAACCTTCGTACTGACTGGGGCTTCTGGAGACAAGGTGAGTGCATGCTCGCCGCGGTCTCTCTCTGTGCGCCCTCGCCGCGGTCTCTTTCTGTACGCCCTCGCTGCGGTCTCTCTCTGTGCGCCCTCGCCGCGGTCTCTGCGCTCCATCGCTGTGGTCTCTCTCTCTGTGCGCCCTCTCCGCGGTCTCTCTGTGCTCCCTCACCGCGGTCTCTCTCTGTGCGCCCTCTCCGCGGTCTCTCTCTGTGCGCCCTCGCCGCGGTCTCTCTCTCTGTGCGCCTTTGCCGTGGGGGTCTCTCCTCATTGCTCTGTTGCCTCTCAGGTGTACGGCGCGGCCATCCAGTTCCATGAGCAGTTCCCGCGGGAGTGTGTGAGCGAGAAGCAGAGCTTGCGGCTGGGGCTGCTCAGCGCGGTGGACAAACGGCCAGTCACCAACAAGTCCGTGCAGACCAAGAAGAGCATCTGCGTCTTGTCCCACTGGCCCTTTTTCGACGTCTTCCAGAAATTCCTCACCTTCATTTATCGCTACTCCATCTCCGGCCCCCATGTGCTACCCATAGAGAAGTAAGTGTACCAGGGAGTCCCGTTCCAGGCTTTCTCATTAGCGTCAGCCCAAAGTGAAGCCTCAGTCCCAGCCCCAACGTGAGGGCCTCAGTCCCAAGGTCACAGCCCCAATATGAAACCACAGTTCGAAGGTCCCAGCTCCAACGTGAAGCCTCAGTCCCAGCCCCAACATTAAGGCCTCGAACCCAAGGTCCCAGCCCTACAACAAGGCCTCTGTCCCAAGGTCCCAGCCCAACGTTACGCCTCAGTCTCAAGGTCCCAGCCCCAACGTGAAGCCTCTGTCCTAACGTGAAGCCTCTGTCCTAACGTGAAGCCTCTGTCCTAACGTGAAGCCTCTGTCCTAACGTGACGCCTCTGTCCTAACGTGACGCCTCTGTCCTAACGTGAAGCCTCTGTCCTAACGTGAAGCCTCTGTCCTAACGTGAAGCCTCTGTCCTAACGTGAAGCCTCTGTCCTAACGTGAAGCCTCTGTCCTAACGTGAAGCCTCTGTCCTAACGTGAAGCCTCTGTCCTAACGTGAAGCCTCTGTCCCTGTCTCAAAGGGGAAGCCTCGGTTCCAAGGTCCCGGCCCCAACGTGAAGGCCTCGGTCCCAAGGTCCCGGCCCCAACGTGAAGGCCTCGGTCCCAAGGTCCCGGCCCCAACGTGTAGGCCTCGGTCCCAAGGTCCCGGCCCCAGCGTGAAGGCCTCGGTCCCAAGGTCCCGGCCCCAACGTGAAGGCCTCGGTCCCAAGGTTCCGGCCCCAACGTGAAGGCCTCGGTCCCAAGGTCCCGGCCCCAACGTGAAGGCCTCGGTCCCAAGGTCCCTGCCCCAACGTGAAGGCCTCGGTCCCAAGGTCCCGGCCCCAACGTGAAGGCCTCGGTCCCAAGGTCCCGGCCCCAACGTGAAGGCCTCGGTCCCAAGGTCCCGGCCCCAACGTGAAGGCCTCGGTCCCAAGGTCCCGGCCCCAACGTGAAGGCCTCGGTCCCAAGGTCCCGGCCCCAACGTGAAGGCCTCGGTCCCAAGGTCCCGGCCCCAACGTGAAGGCCTCGGTCCCAAGGTCCCGGCCCCAACGTGAAGGCCTCGGTCCCAAGGTCCCGGCCCCAACGTGAAGGCCTCGGTCCCAAGGTCCCGGCCCCAACGTGAAGGCCTCGGTCCCAAGGTCCCGGCCCCAACGTGAAGGCCTCGGTCCCAAGGTCCCGGCCCCAACGTGAAGGCCTCGGTCCCAAGGTCCCGGCCCCAACGTGAAGGCCTCGGTCCCAAGGTCCCGGCTCTTAGTGAAGGCCTCAACAACAGTCTTGCACATTCCCCACCACATTGTAGTTTAGGAAACGCTCAATAGCTTTGTAATGGTTTCTTCCCAAGCACCTAATGATAAAAGGCACAGGCCAGCAGAGATCACTGTGGTGATAGGAAAAAGAAGATTGTCAGGGTTCTAGTAGTGGAACTGAAGCTATAAAGTGGGTCTGTCCCAGTTTTATTTATGTACCCCCTGCCCCCCATCCTGTTATCTGCCGACAGTCGTGGCTTTCTATTGGCTGCCTGACGAATGCTGACCCCGGCGGCCATATTGTGTCCCCTCTGGCCAAGTATTTTTGCAAAACCCGCTGTTATCTTGGGGACCATGGATCGGGACATGATAGAAGCTTTCGAATGCATTTAAGGGGCCAATACAGGATGGAAGCACTTTTCAGAGGAATACTAGCTTGGGAAATCAAACTGCGAAGCCAAGTGCGAAGCTCAGAGGAATCAGGAAGTCTCTGAAAGAGTAGTGGGTGCTTGGAACAGCCTTTCAGAGGACGGAGCACGGATAGACACACGTATCCTAAATATGAAATGGCGATAACCTGGGGTCTGCGCGGTCACGGCGGGCGGGAGGATGGGGGGTTTCTGTACAGCGGACGATGATTGGGACATTGTTCCTGAAATATCTCTTTTGTTTACAGACATGTCTCCAATTTCATGTACAACGTACCCTTCCCGTCCCCTCAAAGACCCCGCATCCTGGTGCAGGTGAGTGCCCGTCTGTACACTGCTGGGAACTGGACTGTGCTACTCGGCAACACTATGTAATGAAGCAGCGTGCAATCTGTCTGGCTGTCCCATTATTACTTGGCACCAGGGAGCGTTTCCCGCCCGATACCGGGGATTTGGCAGAATTGTCCATCTCGGTTTTGTGGCCACAACTACATTTTTTGGAAAAACTTTAATTTAAACAGCAGCTGTACTCTGTCCCCCTAATACCATACGACTGTACCTCCTAATACTGTGACACCATCCTCCAGTACTACTGTACCCCCTAATACCGTGACACCGTCCTCCAGTACTACTGTACCCCCTGATACCGTCCTCCAGTACCACTGTACCCCCTGATACCGTGACACCGTCCTCCAGTACTACTGTACCCCCTAATACTGTGACACCATCCTCCAGTACTACTGTACCCCCTAATACCGTGACACCGTCCTCCAGTACTACTGTACCCCCTGATACCGTCCTCCAGTACCACTGTACCCCCTGATACCGTGACACCGTCCTCCAGTACTACTGTACCCCCTAATACCGTGCCACCGTCCTCCAGTACTACTGTACCCCTTGATACCGTGACACCGTTTTCCCGTACTACTGTACCCCTTGATACCGTGACACCGTCCTCCCGTACTACTGTCCCCCCTAATACCGTGACACCGTCCTCCAGTACCACTGTACCCCCTGATACCGTGACACCGTCCTCCAGTACTACTGTACCCCCTGATACCGTGACACCGTCCTCCAGTACTACTGTACCCCCTGATACCGTGACACCGTCCTCCAGTACTACTGTACCCCCTAATACCGTGACACCGTCCTCCAGTACCACTATACCCCCTGATACCGTGACACCGTCCTCCAGTACTACTGTACCCCCTGATACCGTGACACCGTCCTCCAGTACCACTGTACCCCCTGATACCGTGACACCGTCCTCCAGTACTACTGTACCCCCTGATACCGTGACACCGTCCTCCAGTACTACTGTACCCCCTGATACCATGAAACCGTCCTCTAGTACCACTGTACCCTGACACGGAGGGGTCACGGTCACAGAGAGAGGGGAGGAGCGGGCCCCCGTCACACAGAGCGAGGGGAGCAGGGGACCCCGTCACAGAGAGAGGGGAGCAGGGGACCCCGTCACACACAGAGAGGGGGGAGCAGGGGACCCCGTCACACACAGAGAGAGGGGAGCAGGGGACCCCGTCACACAGAGAGAGGGGAGCAGGGGACCCCGTCACACACAGAGAGAGGGGAGCAGGGGACCCCGTCACACACAGAGAGAGGGGAGCAGGGGACCCCGTCACACACAGAGAGAGGGGAGCAGGGGACCCCGTCACACACAGAGAGAGGGGAGCAGGGGACCCCGTCACACAGAGAGAGGGGAGCAGGGGACCCCGTCACACAGAGAGAGGGGAGCAGGGGACCCCGTCACACACAGAGAGAGGGGAGCAGGGGACCCCGTCACACACAGAGAGAGGGGAGCAGGGGACCCCGTCACACAGAGAGGGGAGCAGGGGACCCCGTCACACACAGAGAGAGGGGAGCAGGGGACCCCGTCACACAGAGAGAGGGGAGCAGGGGACCCCGTCACACAGAGAGAGGGGAGCAGGGGACCCCGTCACACACAGAGAGAGGGGAGCAGGGGACCCCGTCACACACAGGGAGAGGGGAGCAGGGGACCCCGTCACACACAGAGAGATGGGAGCAGGGGACCCCGTCACACACAGAGAGATGGGAGCAGGGGACCCCGTCGCACAGAGAGAGGGGAGCAGGGGACCCCGTCACACAGAGAGAGGGGAGCAGGGGACCCCGTCACACAGAGAGAGGGGAGCAGGGGACCCCGTCACACAGAGAGAGGGGAGCAGGGGACCCCGTCACACACAGAGAGGGGAGCAGGGGACCCCGTCGCACAGAGAGAGGGGAGCAGGGGACCCCGTCACACACAGAGAGAGGGGAGCAGGGGACCCCGTCACACACAGAGAGAGGGGAGCAGGGGACCCCGTCGCACACAGAGAGAGGGGAGCAGGGGACCCCGTCACACAGAGAGAGGGGAGCAGGGGACCCCGTCACACAGAGAGAGGGGGGAGCAGGGGACCCCGTCACACAGAGAGAGGGGAGCAGGGGACCCCGTCACACAGAGAGAGGGGAGCAGGGGACCCCGTCACACAGAGAGAGGGGAGCAGGGGACCCCGTCACACACAGAGAGAGGGGAGCAGGGGACCCCGTCGCACAGAGAGAGGGGAGCAGGGGACCCCGTCACACACAGAGAGAGGGGAGCAGGGGACCCCGTCGCACACAGAGAGAGGGGAGCAGGGGACCCCGTCGCACACAGAGAGAGGGGAGCAGGGGACCCCATCACACAGAGAGAGGGGAGCAGGGGACCCCGTCACACACAGAGGGGAGCAGGGGACCCCGTCACACAGAGAGAGGGGAGCAGGGGACCCCGTCACACAGAGAGAGGGGAGCAGGGGACCCCGTCACACACAGAGAGAGGGGAGCAGGGGACCCCGTCACACACAGGGAGAGGGGAGCAGGGGACCCCGTCACACACAGAGTGAGGGGAGCAGGGGACCCCGTCGCACAGAGAGAGGGGAGCAGGGGACCCCGTCGCACAGAGAGAGGGGAGCAGGGGACCCCGTCACACAGAGAGAGGGGAGCAGGGGACCCCGTCACACAGAGAGAGGGGAGCAGGGGACCCCGTCACACAGAGAGAGGGGAGCAGGGGACCCCGTCACACAGAGAGAGGGGAGCAGGGGACCCCGTCACACACAGAGAGAGGGGAGCAGGGGACCCCGTCACACACAGAGAGAGGGGAGCAGGGGACCCCGTCACACACAGAGAGAGGGGAGCAGGGGACCCCGTCACACACAGAGAGAGGGGAGCAGGGGACCCCGTCACACACAGAGAGAGGGGAGCAGGGGACCCCGTCACACAGAGAGAGGGGAGCAAGGGACCCCGTCACACACAGAGAGAGGGGAGCAGGGGACCCCGTCACACAGAGAGAGGGGAGCAGGGGACCCCGTCACACACAGAGAGAGGGGAGCAGGGGACCCCGTCGCACAGAGAGAGGGGAGCAGGGGACCCCGTCGCACAGAGAGAGGGGAGCAGGGGACCCCGTCGCACAGAGAGAGGGGAGCAGGGGACCCCGTCACACAGAGAGAGGGGAGCAGGGGACCCCGTCACACAGAGAGAGGGGAGCAGGGGACCCCGTCACACAGAGAAAGGGGAGCAGGGGACCCCGTCACACAGAGAGAGGGGAGCAGGGGACCCCGTCACACACAGAGAGAGGGGAGCAGGGGACCCCGTCACACACAGAGAGAGGGGAGCAGGGGACCCCGTCACACACAGGGAGAGGGGAGCAGGGGACCCCGTCACACACAGAGAGATGGGAGCAGGGGACCCCGTCACACACAGAGAGATGGGAGCAGGGGACCCCGTCGCACAGAGAGAGGGGAGCAGGGGACCCCGTCACACAGAGAGAGGGGAGCAGGGGACCCCGTCACACAGAGAGAGGGGAGCAGGGGACCCCGTCACACAGAGAGAGGGGAGCAAGGGACCCCGTCACACACAGAGAGAGGGGAGCAGGGGACCCCGTCGCACAGAGAGAGGGGAGCAGGGGACCCCGTCACACACAGAGAGAGGGGAGCAGGGGACCCCGTCGCACACAGAGAGAGGGGAGCAGGGGACCCCGTCACACAGAGAGAGGGGAGCAGGGGACCCCGTCACACAGAGAGAGGGGGGAGCAGGGGACCCCGTCACACAGAGAGAGGGGAGCAGGGGACCCCGTCACACAGAGAGAGGGGAGCAGGGGACCCCGTCACACAGAGAGAGGGGAGCAGGGGACCCCGTCACACACAGAGAGAGGGGAGCAGGGGACCCCGTCGCACAGAGAGAGGGGAGCAGGGGACCCCGTCACACACAGAGAGAGGGGAGCAGGGGACCCCGTCACACACAGAGAGAGGGGAGCAGGGGACCCCGTCACACACAGAGAGAGGGGAGCAGGGGACCCCGTCACGCACAGAGAGAGGGGAGCAGGGGACCCCGTCGCACAGAGAGAGGGGAGCAGGGGACCCCGTCACACAGAGAGAGGGGAGCAGGGGACCCCGTCACACAGAGAGAGGGGAGCAGGGGACCCCGTCACACAGAGAAAGGGGAGCAGGGGACCCCGTCACACAGAGAGAGGGGAGCAGGGGACCCCGTCACACAGAGAAAGGGGAGCAGGGGACCCCGTCACACAGAGAGAGGGGAGCAGGGGACCCCGTCACACAGAGAGAGGGGAGCAGGGGACCCCGTCACACAGAGAGAGGGGAGCAGGGGACCCCGTCACACAGAGAAAGGGGAGCAGGGGACCCCGTCACACAGAGAGAGGGGAGCAGGGGACCCCGTCACACAGAGAAAGGGGAGCAGGGGACCCCGTCACACAGAGAGAGGGGAGCAGGGGACCCCGTCGCACACAGAGAGAGGGGAGCAGGGGACCCCGTCACACTGCTGTTCTAACGCATGTCCCCACTTGTCCCAGATGTCATCGTATGATAACCTCCTCCTGTGCCAGCCCGTGTCCTCTCCGCTGCCGCTCAGGTGAGTAGTACTATTCCTGTGCTCAGCAGCGCCACACTTTGGGGACCTCGGGGTCCCCGTTACTGCTCTCACAAGCCTAACGTTCGCGATCCTACAAGAGAACCATATTACAGACAAGGCACACTTCTAAACCTCCCCGGCTGCATCCAGCAGCGGCACTGGCTTTCTGCTCTGGCTTTCTGCTCTGTATTTCTGCTCTGTATTTCTGCTCTGTATTTCTGCTCTGGCTTTCTGCTCTGTATTTCTGCTCTGTATTTCTGCTCTGTATTTCTGCTCTGTATTTCTGCTCTGGCTTTCTGCTCTGTATTTCTGCTCTGTATTTCTGCTCTGTATTTCTGCTCTGGCTTTCTGCTCTGTATTTCTGCTCTGTATTTCTGCTCTGTATTTCTGCTCTGGCTTTCTGCTCTGGATTTCTGCTCTGTATTTCTGCTCTGGCTTTCTGCTCTGGCTTTCTGCTCTGGCTTTCTGCTCTGTATTTCTGCTCTGTATTTCTGCTCTGTATTTCTGCACTGTATTTCTGCTCTGGCTTTCTTCTGTGTTAAATGGATTTGCAAATTATCCTCGTTTAATTACGGTGCAGCAACGTATTCCGTAGCGCAGTACAATAAACCGCCGGTCAGCGGGAAATGCCCCTTTCCCCTCAGATGATTCCCTCTTATCTAGATGTATATCTCTACGAGATTGTACTTTAATCCCGTGAATATTTACTCTGTTAGCATTAAAACGTATTAATAACGGAGGAGCGTATGTAGCTGTAGGGTTAGAAGTAAAGAGCGGGGGTCCTGCGTATCACCCGTACAATGCTACACGCGCACTGTTTAACCCCTTCATACCCCCGCAGTGGAGCCAGCTATGTGACCCTCCTGCAGATCCTGGGCGCGGAGAACGCCGTGACGCTCCTCCTGGCCGTTCTGACCGAACACAAACTGCTGATCCATTCGCTGCGGCCGGACGTACTGACCAGCGTGGGGGAGGCGCTCGTGTCTGTGAGTGCCGGACCCTCTGTAGGAGAAAGGGCTTTTAATACGTTGCTTAAGTGACTTTACAAAGTAGCGGTACTGTGAATAATACTATGTATGTATGTATATGTGTATAAATATGTATGTATATGTGTGTATATATATATATATATATATATATATTGCAGAATAAATGAGTACTTCAGTATTAGGTGATACCTTTTTTATTGGACTAATAATTTATGTCATAGGACGAGCTTTCGAGACTTCTCCTTTCTCTCCCCCCCAGCATCCCTTCCCCTCCCCACCTTTCTTTGAAACTGTCCCCTGGCTTCAAACACATTTAACACCCTTCCTTATCTACAGTAAATATCTGTTGTATTTTTGTTTTTCCCCTCTCTCTACACTGATTTAGCCATTGAATCCTTTGTATCTCAGTATTGCTCGACCTGAAGAAGAGAGGAGAACTCTCGAAAGCTTGTCCTATGACATAAATTGTTAGTCCAATAAAAAAGGTATCACCTAATACTGAAGAACTCATTTATTCTGCACTATCGCAACTGGACTAACACGGCTATTTTCTGGTGTGTGTGTGTGTGTGTGTGTGTGTGTGTGTGTGTGTGTGTGTGTGTGTGTGTGTGTGTGTGTGTGTGTGTGTGTGTTCCAACGTATTGAAAGGAAAGCCGCGGCACCTGGGTTTGGAGAATATAGTAGTAGTGATTCTCTGCGTCTCCTAATATCCTCGCACTTTGAGCATTGGTTAAGTACAGGGGGATGTTCTGGTTTATCAGGCAGCACATGGGTTGGGTTACCTTTGCGGGGCAGTAAAGATACCTGGGGGGGGGGGGTTGCAGTTAAGTCATGCGTGAGATTTATTTGCCCTCTCCTCGCTGCAGGTGATCTTCCCGTTGCGGTGGCAGTGCCCGTACATCCCCCTGTGCCCGCTCACACTCTCAGACGTACTCTGTGCCCCTGTGCCCTTCATCGTGGGCATTCACTCAAGTTACTTTGATCTCCATGACCCCCCTCAGGATGTGCTCTGCATGGATCTGGATACCAACACCCTGTTCCAGTAAGTACCCTGCCACGGTGAGTACCCTGCCACCCTGCCATGGGAAATACCCTGCCACGGGAAGTACCCTGCCACCCTGCCACAGGAAGTACCGCCACTGGAGGTACCCTGCCTCCCTGCCACGGGGAGTACCCTGCCATGGGAAGTACACCCTGCCACCCTGACACGGGAAGTACCCTGACATCCTGCAACGATAGCCTGGCATAATAGCTGCTACAATAGTATTTAAAGATACAGTATTAGTATCACGTGTTATAAGGGAATCTGTTACATTAGACTGTTCTAAGCACACTAGCATTACATGTTCTAAGCACAGCCTGTTCTAAGCACACTAGCATTACATGTTCTAAGCACAGCCTGTTCTAAGGACACTAGCATTACATGTTCTAAGCACAGCCTGTTCTAAGGACAGTAGCATTACATGTTCTAAGCACAGCCTGTTCTAAGGACACTAGCATTACATGTTCTAAGCACAGCCTGTTCTAAGCACACTAGCATTACATGTTCTAAGCACAGCCTGTTCTAAGCACACTAGCATTACATGTTCTAAGCACAGCCTGTTCTAAGGACACTAGCATTACATGTTCTAAGCACAGCCTGTTCTAAGCACACTAGCATTACATGTTCTAAGCACAGCCTGTTCTAAGGACACTAGCATTACATGTTCTAAGCACAGCCTGTTCTAAGGACACTAGCATTACATGTTCTAAGCACAGCCTGTTCTAAGGACACTAGCATTAAATGTTCTCAGCACAGCCTGTTCTAAGGACACTAGCATTACATGTTCTAAGCACAGTCTGTTCTAAGCACACTAGCATTACATGTTCTAAGCACAGTCTGTTCTAAGGACACTAGCATTACATGTTCTAAGCACAGTCTGTTCTAAGCACACTAGCATTACATGTTCTAAGCACAGCCTGTTCTAAGGACACTAGCATTACATGTTCTAAGCACAGTCTGTTCTAAGCACACTAGCATTACATGTTCTAAGCACAGTCTGTTCTAAGGACACTAGCATTACATGTTCTAAGCACAGCCTGTTCTAAGGACACTAGCATTACATGTTATAAGGACACTAGCATTACATGTTTTAAGCACAGCCTGTTCTAAGGACACTAGCATTACATGTTTTAAGCACAGCCTGTTCTAAGGACACTAGCATTACATGTTTTAAGCACAGCCTGTTCTAAGGACACTAGCATTACATGTTCTAAGCACCGCCTGTTCTAAGGACACTAGCATTACATGTTCTAAGCACAGCCTGTTCTAAGGACACTAGCATTACATGTTCTAAGCACAGCCTGTTCTAAGGACACTAGCATTACATGTTCTAAGCACAGCCTGTTCTAAGGACACTAGCATTACATGTTCTAAGCACAGCCTGTTCTAAGGACAGTAGCATTACATGTTCTAAGCACAGCCTGTTCTAAGGACACTAGCATTACATGTTCTAAGCACAGCCTGTTCTAAGGACACTAGCATTACATGTTCTAAGCACAGCCTGTTCTAAGGACAGGAGCACTACATGTGGGGGTTATAGGACCTTTGCTAGAATTGCCAGTTAGAAGGGTTTGTGGATAGCTTGGGATAAGAGTAACTGTTCTAAGGACTCCCTGTCAGAATTGCCAGTAACATCGTAGGTTTAGGTTGAAAAACAGATACACGTTCATAGAGTTTAACCTTTGCTATTTTGTAACTGTGTGGGATGATACGCCTCCTGGATTTCTGCTTGTAGTGCCGGCGACGCGACCGATGACATCACCCGGCGCCATTGCAAAAGTTGTTGGGTTTTGGGTGACGTCGCTTGCTGCAAAGCCAGCGACGTCATAAAAGGGGAGGGCTGAGGCACACAGAATCTCATGATTGGCCGCAAGAGGAGGCCGTCGCCGAAAAAAATCAAAACAGTGACTACCAGATTTGTGGTAGCACTGTCGCTCCGTCGCTGTGACGTGCACTATAGGCGAACGCGACGGCGACAATGCATTTGTTTTGCCGCGACGCGATGGCGCCGGCACTATAAGCGCAGCCTTACACTGATCTAAACAAAGTGAATCAGAAAACCCAGTGAAACATCTGCAAATTACATCTCAGAAGGGCGGAAAAATCGTGCCCTGCCATGTTCCTGTGTACTTTCCTTTAAAACACAATACAAAATCTCCAGTCTTTCTCCTAAATATATTTATTGTATAGTCAGAGTCTGAGTGTCGTCCGTTCTTACCGCCAAAAACTCTTCCCTTTGCTGGAATCTGCTCCTATAAGAACATTAGAACACCTTTTTTGTATGGCTTCTAGCGTTCACTCGTACGGGGTAAAATCCCCCTCTGTATGGCTTCTAGCGTTCCCTCGTACGGGCTAAAATCCACCTCTGTATGGCTTCTAGCGTTCCCTCGTACGGGCTAAAATCCCCCTCTGTATGGCTTCTAGCGTTCACTCGTACGGGCTAAAATCCCCCTCTGTATGGCTTCTAGCGTTCACTTCGTACGGGCTAAAATCCCCCTCTGTATGGCTTCTAGCGTTCCCACGTACGGGCTAAACTCCCCCTCTGTATGGCTTCTAGCGTTCACTCGTACGGGCTAAAATCCCCCTCTGTATGGCTTCTAGCGTTCACTTCGTACGGGGTAAAATCCCCCTCTGTATGGCTTCTAGCGTTCCCACGTACGGGCTAAAATCCCCCTCTGTATGGCTTCTAGCGTTCCCTCGTACGGGCTAAACTCCCCCTCTGTATGGCTTCTAGCGTTCCCTCGTACGGGCTAAACTCCCCCTCTGTATGGCTTCTAGCGTTCCCACGTACGGGCTAAACTCCCCCTCTGTATGGCTTCTAGCGTTCCCTCGTACGGGCTAAACTCCCCCTCTGTATGGCTTCTAGCGTTCCCTCGTACGGGCTAAACTCCCCCTCTGTATGGCTTCTAGCGTTCCCACGTACGGGCTAAAATCCCCCTCTGTATGGCTTCTAGCGTTCCCACGTACGGGCTAAACTCACCCTCTGTATGGCTTCTAGCGTTCACTCGTACGGGGTAAAATCCCCCTCTGTATGGCTTCTAGCGTTCACTCGTACTGGGTAAAATCCCCCTCTGTATGGCTTCTAGCGTTCCCACGTACGGGCTAAAATCCCCCTCTGTATGGCTTCTAGCGTTCCCACGTACGGGCTAAAATCCCCCTCTGTATGGCTTCTAGCGTTCCCTCGTACGGGCTAAACTCCCCCTCTGTATGGCTTCTAGCGTTCCCACGTACGGGCTAAACTCCCCCTCTGTATGGCTTCTAGCGTTCCCTCGTACGGGCTAAACTCCCCCTCTGTATGGCTTCTAGCGTTCCCACGTATGGGCTAAACTCCCCCTCTGTATGGCTTCTAGCGTTCCCACGTACGGGGTAAACTCCCCCTCTGTATGGCTTCTAGCGATCCCTCGTACGGGCGAAACTCCCCTTCTGCGTGGCTCGTAGCGTGGTCTGTGCTAATTCCGTGGCATTCCTTTATATTCCGTGAGCCCGATCTCTCTGCCTCCTGCACCCAGGAGCGCGGCACAGCCTCGCGTAAGGCTCATGTCGGCACACTCGGCCCTGCCGGTGCATGCGGTATATACAGTAACCCCGCCATGTATTCCAGGAGCGAAGAGAAGAAAATTCCCTCGTCCCGGATGCTGCCCCGCAAACCCTGCAAGGTGCTGCTCAGCTGTCTGAGCGATCTACACAAGCAGCTGGATGAGAGTGAGTGTGGAACCCCCTGTCCAGCCCTGTACACCCCACCCACCCCCCCTGTCCTGTACACCCCACCCACCCCCCCTGTCCTGTACACCCCACCCACCCCCCCTGTCCTGTACACCCCCTCCAACCCCCCGTCCTGTACCCCCCACCCCATCCTGTATACCCCCCACCCCCCATCCTGTACACCCCTCCACCCCCCCCCCCCATCCTCTACACCTCCCCATCCACCCCCATCCTCTACACCTCCCCACCCCCCATCCTGTACACCCCTGTCCTGCACCCCCCTACCCCGGTCCTGTACCCCCTCCGCCCTGCACCCCCTGCTATTGCCGCCCAGCGCGGCTATTTTATGGGAACAGGTAATCCTGACACTAATACACCGTATTGGCCTGAATATAGTGCTATGTTTTCCCTTCCGAAAAGTGTCCTCGCATTATATGCGCAGCCTAGCACCTTATATTTTTCATGTAGAACACCTTCAAAGGTTTAGGGTCGTATATTATGTGCGAGGCCAGTACGGTACTCCTGTATCTGTCACCGTGTAGTGAGAGGGTCTAGCTGAGTATACACTTCCCGCCTGCGTCTCGCGCCTCCCCCCTGCGTCTCGCGCCTCCCCTCTGCGTCTCGCGCCTCCTGTCTGCGCCTCGCGCCTCCCCTCTGCGCCTCGCGCCTCCCCTCTGCGCCTCGCGCCTCCCCTCTGCGCCTCGCGCCTCCCCTCTGCGTCTCGCGCCTCCCCCTCTGCGTACTTGTCCAGTGTATTACAAGCCGATGGAGGAGGCCTCGCTCTTTCAGATCTGTGGCCTGTAACGTGTCCTTGTCTGTCCAGTGTATAACAAGCCGATGGAGGAGGCCTCGCTGGAGTTCCTGCTGAAAGATTATGAGCTGATCTGCAGGCGCCAGCAGCTGGAGCTGGAGGTGCAGGCGACCTTCCTGCGCTTCATGACCTGCCTGCTGAAAGGTTACCGCTCCTACCTGCTGCCCATCACCCAGGCCCCCTCCGACCGCACGCGGGACTCCAGCAACCTCTTCAACCTGGAGGGTACACAGCAGGGGGTAGGGGGATACTGGGATGTGTGGGGGACACGGTGGGGCGGGGGTGGAGGGGCGGCATGTTGTGTGGAGGGTGTACACAGGAGTGGGTGGGGTGTCTCGCTGAGGCTTGTGGGGGACGGACACCCAGGTGTGTGGTGGGTACACGGTGCGGGTGGGGGGGGGGGGTGGAGAGTATCCGGCACCAGGATGTTGTGGAGTGTACACGGCAGGTGGTGCCGGGATGTGTGGGGGGTACACGGCAGAGATTCCGGGAAGTGTGGGGGGTACAAGGCACGGGATGCTGGGATGTGTGTGGGGGGGTACACGGCATGGGGTGCTGGGATGTGTGTGGGGTACACGGCAGGGGGTGCCGGGATGTGTTGGGGGAACACTGCAGAGATGCCGGGATGTGTGTGGGGGGGGGGGGGGGGTACACGGCTTTGGGTGCTGGGATGTGTAGGGGGTACACGGCAGGGGGTGCCGGGATGTGTGGGGGGAACACGGCACGGGATGCTGGGATTCGGGTGGGGGGAAAATAAGACTCATCACATGCACCACTTGTTTTGTCCGGCTGTTTCTGTGTTTGGAAGAATATGACCCCCATGGCAGTTAAGGGTTTCTCCGGGGGCACTTTTATCAGCCGGTTCGGTGCCCGGGTCACCGAGGCTCTGCTCCACGCTGCAGGTTTCCGGAAGTCCCGGGATCGCTCACACCAGAAGTTTTACTCCCAGCTGGTGAAGACTCAGATGTTCAATCAGTTTATTGAAGACTGCTCCTTCGTCAGTGACCGTCACGCCTCTCTGGAGTTCTTCGATAACTGCGTAGAGAAGGTACGTGAGAAGGGCGTCCGACTCTGCCTGACCCCCCGGGTACCCCTCACACAGGGACCACAGATCGGGGAGGAGTGTCATTAGCAACGTGTCCCTCTCTGACACGGGGACACTCCCAGTCTGGGACAGAATCTCTCTTTAATTTTAATCCCCAAATCTCACTTATTTGGGTTCCGTGAATTTGGACAGCTCTGCACTCAGAAAAAAAAAATCTATGTACATTTTCGGGGACAGTATATACCCACAGCGTACTAACCTAAACGGGTATCAGGAATTCCCCGGTCACATGGTGAAAGCTGCAGTCCAAGCTGCTGCTTGCCCCCTCCCCACGGCATTAATATGCGCATCAATACAATCCACACAATGATAAGTAATTCGGCTCGGGGGTTCACTAAATGGCCGTCAGTGCAGCAGAAGAGGACCAAAGATGCAAAGTTCTGTGGGGAAGATCATGTGACCAGGCAGTCACTAGATACAATTGGTGCACTGCTAGAGAGGGGGCAGGGCTCAAAAAGGGGTGTGCCTGAGCTTGCTTCAGAAGAGAAAGGGGGATGTGACTTTGTAAACAGTTGCTATAGAAACAAAAAAAATGCTTGTTACATTGCAATACATTAAAATGTAAATCAGAGTTGTTTAAAAAAAAAATGCTACAAATATTTTCTGATAATACTGAACTGATTTCTTAATAAAAACCACATGTAGGATAGTGCCTGGCCTGCAGCTTTAAGCGGTCATTGGGGGTAGGTAAAGGGGGTGGCAGGAAAGGGGATTTATAAAGGTTTGGCAGCTGTAGTTTAATTCCTCCGATTTCTTATGGGCTTTCCTTAATCTGAGTGCCGTGACCCCTACCCCGGAACCACTTGTTTACCCCCTGTCTCCCCCACCCCAATGCTGTCAGGTGCATGTGGACGGGGAAAAGATGGAGGACTTGCACCTGGTGGAGTTGGACGAGTCGCACCGCAGTGAGCACACCGTGTTCATCATGCCCGCGGAGGAGCCGCAGGGCCCCAGCGGCACCGAACTGCCAGCACGCTACAGGTGAGCGGGTCTGTGCCCACGGTGACCGCCCCGCCCGCAGTGCCGGGCCTGGAACTGCAGCACAACCCAGGGATTCATTTCCATGTACAGCCCGACGGCTCCCCCCACTCCACTGCCAGTCTCCCTCCTCCCTCCCACACTCACTGTGGGACCCGTGTCTCTTCCCCCCCCCCCACTCACTGCACATGTGTGTCCCTCCCCCACTCGCTGCACACACGTGTCCCTCCCCCCACCCACTGCGGTGCCTCGTGTCCCTCCCCCCACCCACTGCGTGGCCAGTGTCCCTTCCCCACTCACTGCGTGGCACTGTGGCCCTCCCCCACTCACTGCGTGGCCTCTTGTCCCTCCCCCCACCCACTGCATGGCCCCGTGGCCCTCCCCCACTCACTGCGTGACCCAGTGTCCCGTCCCCACTCACTGCGTGGCCCCGTGTCCCGTCCCCACTCACTGCGTGGCAAAGTCCCTCCCCCACTCACTGCGTGGCCCCTTGTCCCTCCCCCCACTCACTGCATGGCCCCGTGTCCCATCCCCACTCACTGCGTGGCCCCGTGTCCCATCCCCACTCACTGCGTGGCCCCGTGGCCCATCCCCACTCACTGCGTGGCCCCGTGTCCCGTCCCCACTCACTGCGTGGCCCCTTGTCCTTCCCCCCCACCCACTGCATGGCCCCGTGTCCCGTCCCCACTCACTGCGTGGCCCCGTGTCCCACCCCCACTCAATGCGTGGCCCTGTGGCCCGCTCCCACTCACTGCGTGGCCCAGTGGCCCTCCGGTAAAGCAGTTTCATTAACCTTCTGTTGCCAGAAGGGCCCACAATGCATTGTCACTTTGGCAACTAAAGGGTTAACCCAATTACATAACCTGGAAGCGTGCAGAGGGGGGCAGGGGGGCGCAGAGACACAGGGGGGCGCAGAGACACAGGGGGACGCAGAGGCACGGGGACGCAGGGGGGCGCAGAAACACGGGAGCGCAGAGACGCGGGGGGGCGCAGAGACGCGGGGGGGCGCAGAGACGCGGGGGGCGCAGAGACGCGGGGGGCGCAGAGACACGGGGGCGCAGAGACACGGGGGGCGCAGAGACGCAGGGGCGCAGAGGCGCAGGGGGGACGCAGAGGCACATGGGGGACGCAGAGGCACATGGGGGACGCAGAGGCACATGGGGGACGCAGAGGCACATGGGGGACGCAGAGGCACATGGGGGACGCAGAGGCACATGGGGGACGCAGAGGCACATGGGGGACGCAGAGGCACATGGGGGACGCAGAGGCACATGGGGGACGCAGAGGCACATGGGGGACGCAGAGGCACATGGGGGACGCAGAGGCACATGGGGGACGCAGAGGCACATGGGGGACGCAGAGACAGGGGGGTGCAGAGGCACATGGGGGGTGCAGAGGCACATGGGGGGCGCAGAGGCACATGGGGGGCGCAGAGGCACATGCGGGGCGCAGAGGCACATGGGGGGCGCAGAGAGGCAGGGGGGCGCAGAGAGGCAGGGGGACGCAGAGATGCAGGGGGGCGCAGAGACGCAGGTGGGGCACAGGGGGGCGCAGAGATGCAGGGGGGCGCAGGGGCGGCATTCCAGGTGTATCCCGGTTTCTGTGATTTTAAATTGAAAGCAAATACTTCAAAGTATTATTGCCATGAAAGTCCGCGCTCACAGGGACGGCCATCTTTCCAATGCCCAGGGGGATATTCCCCATGTTCCCAGGCTGGGCGTTGTGGCTTAATAGGGATGTTTGAACTTGTCGCAAGTTACTTTGCTCTCATGTGGAATGTGTCGTTTTTAACCTAGTCACTGCCAGGGGGAAATGCAATGCATTGTGGTGCACGTGGCGGAGGCACCCCCGCTTACCTGACATGTGGCGCACCCCCCCCCCCTTACCTGAAACGTGGTGGGGATAGTTTACCTGTTTACTTATTTACCTGTTGCTGGCCCCCAGGGGCCCGTGCTGGGTTTGGGCTCAGCGCGCCTCTGCTTTACCTGTTGCTGGCCCCCAGGGGCCCGTGCTGGGTTTGGGCTCAGCACGCCTCTGCTTTACCTGTTGCTGGCCCCCAGGGGCCCGTGCTGGGTTTGGGCTCAGCGCGCCTCTGCTTTACCTGTTGCTGGCCCCCAGGGGCCCGTGCTGGGTTTGGGCTCAGCGCGCCTCTGCTTTACCTGTTGCTGGCCCCCAGGGGCCCGTGCTGGGTTTGGGCTCAGCGCTCCTCTGCTTTACCTGTTGCTGGCCCCCAGGGGCCCATGCTGGGTTTGGGCTCAGCGCGCCTCTGCTTTACCTGTTGCTGGCCCCCAGGGGCCGTGCTGGGTTTGGGCTCAGCGCGCCTCTGCTTTACCTGTTGCTGGCCCCCAGGGGCCCGTGCTGGGTTTGGGCTCAGCGCGCCTCTGCTTTACCTGTTGCTGGCCCCCAGGGGCCCGTGCTGGGTTTGGGCTCAGCGCGCCTCTGCTTTACCTGTTGCTGGCCCCCAGGGGCCCGTGCTGGGTTTGGGCTCAGCGCGCCTCTGCTTTACCTGTTGCTGGCCCCCAGGGGCCCGTGCTGGGTTTGGGCTCAGCGCGCCTCTGCTTTACCTGTTGCTGGCCCCCAGGGGCCCGTGCTGGGTTTGGGCTCAGCGCGCCTCTGCTTTACCTGTTGCAGGTATGACGGTTTCCCTGCCCTGCGGAGGGAACTGTTTGACCTCCCACAGGATCAGCTGCTGGTCCCCTCCGGCTCCCAATCGAAGACCAGCGCCCCCAGCAGCCCGGCTCCCCGCAGGACCAAGCAGGTGAGAGAGCAGGAAGATCCATGTAAACATCCAGGAGACAGACGTGTTTTGGGTGAGAGAGCAATCTCACACACAGTAACACTCGGGGCCTCCATTGGAAGAGACCATTCCCCCAAAAGCAGCTCCAGTCTCAAGGGCCATCAACAGGTCAGGTTTTCAGGATATCCCTGCTTCAGCCACAAGTGATTCAATCAGTGGCCCCCTGCTTCAGCACAGGACTGAGCCACTGATTGAGCCACCTGTGCTGAAGTAGGGATATTCTGAAAACCTGACTGGTTGGTGGCCCTTGAAGAATGGCGTTGCCCACCTCTGCCCTAAACAATGCCCGCAGGAAGTGGCCTGCCCCCCTAAAGTAGCAATGCCCGCAGGAAGTGGCCTGTCCCCCCTAAAGTAGCAATGCCCGCAGGAAGTGGCCCCCCATAAAGTAACAATGCCCGCAGGAAGTGGCCCCCCTACAGTAACCAATGCCTGAAGGAAGCGGCCCCCCTAAAGTAACTGCCCACAGGAAGCTGCCCCCTAAAGTAACAATGCCCGCAGGAAGTGGACCCCCTAAAGTGACAATGTCTGCAGGAAGTGGACCCCCTAAAGTAACAATGCCTGCAGGAAGTGGCCCCCCTAAAGTAACAATGCCCGCAGGAAGTGGACCCCCTAAAGTAACAATGCCCGCAGGAAGTGGCCTGCCCCCTTAAAGAAACAATGCCCGCAGGAAGTGGCCTGCCCCCCTAAAGTAACAATGCCCACAGGAAGTGGCCCCCCTAAAGTAACAATGCCCGCAGGAAGTGGACCCCCTAAAGTGACAATGTCTGCAGGAAGTGGACCCCCTAAAGTAACAATGCCTGCAGGAAGTGGCCCCCCTAAAGTAACAATGCCCGCAGGAAGTGGACCCCCTAAAGTAACAATGCCCGCAGGAAGTGGCCTGCCCCCTTAAAGAAACAATGCCCGCAGGAAGTGGCCCCCCTAAAGTAACAATGCCCGCAGGAAGTGGCCCCCCTAAAGTAACAATGCCCGCAGGAAGTGGACCCCCTAAAGTAACAATGCCCGCAGGAAGTGGCCTGCCCCCTTAAAGAAACAATGCCCGCAGGAAGTGGCCTGCCCCCTAAAGTAACAATGCCCGCAGGAAGTGGCCTGCCCCCCTAAAGTAACAATGCCCACAGGAAGTGGCCCCCCTAAAGTAACAATGCCCGCAGGAAGTGGCCCCCCTAAAGTAACAATGCCCGCAGGACGCGGCCTCGGAGGGACCCGGGGTGAATATGGGCCCGGGGTGAGTGGGGGAGGGACGCGGCCTCGGAGAGGCCTGGGGTATGTGAGGGAGGAACGCAGCCTCAGAGAGGCCTGGCCTGAGTGGGGGTGGGACGCGGCCTCAGAGGGGCCCGGGGTGAGTGGGGGTGGGATGCGGCCTCAGAGGGGTCCGGGGTGATTGGGGGAGGGACGCGGCCTCGGAGAGGCACGGGGTGAGCAATTTCCCTGCATATAGAACATAGAAACGGTGCCAATCCCCTACATGTCACCTATAGATCAAGGCACTGACATTTGTTTGCTTTGGTCCTAGGAGGGATTGCCCCTTTAAAATGAGCAGCAGTTGCCACGCCTCTTATTAACCCTTTCACTGCTCTTGGTTATGCGAGAAGGCGCTGCTGCTTCGTGGTCTTGTAAGTATAACATTTGTGTCCCCGGTTTGCAGGAGATAAAGGCTGCCCAGCGGTGCGCTCAGAAATACTCCTGCATGCCAGACATGTGGGCAAAGTGCCTGCTGGGACACTGCTACGGCCTCTGGTTCATATACCTGCCCACGTTTGTCCGGGCCACGGCCTGCAAGGTGCGCGTTCTGCAGACCGCGTATGACGCCCTGAAGCAGATGGAGACGAAGAAGGTGGTGCTGCCCGATGAGGTGAGTGGGCAGCTGAAGCCGGGGGCTGGCAGAGGGTTATACCCCTGCAGCACCGGGTCCTGTGATCTTGCTCTGCCACCGGGGAACTTACTTCACCCATGCAAAGTATACACGGCACTGCACAGCGCCAAGCACCTTCTCGCGCCTAAAAACCTTCTCAATGATTAGCCTGGACTCATCGTTTCAACCTACCCACCATCAAGGCCAGGCACTGCCATCTACTGCACTTACCCTCTCTGCTTCTCATAATACCGCAGTACTGAGCTCCCTGCGACCGCTCCAATTCCTGGACATACTCGGCTTCCCCTAATACCCCAGTACTGAGCTCCCTGCCCCCTCCACATGCCCCAGACATACCCAGCTTCCTCTAATACGCCAGTATTGAGCTCCCTGCCCTGGACATACCCAGCTTCCCCTAATACCCCAGTACTGAGCTCCCTGCCCCCTCCCTGTTCTCTTACGTGCCACACAGGTATGTTACCGCATCCTGATGCAGCTGTGTGGTCAGTACGGTGAGCCGGTGCTGGCCGTGCGGGTAATGCTAGAGATGAGGAAAGCTGGCATCGTGCCGAACACCATCACCTACGGCTACTACAACAAGGTATGTGTGGGGAAGGGCCTGAGGTGTGGGGGGAAGAGGGGAAGGTTGTGGGAGGGGGAGAAGGGCCTGGCATGCGGTGTATATAACCGCAGTGCCCTGTGTCTCCCCCCTGGCATGCTGTGTATATAACCGCAGTGCCCTGTGTCTCCCCCCTGGCATGCTGTGTATATAACCGCAGTGCCCTGTGTCTCCCCCCTGGCATGCTGTCTATAACCGCAGTGCCTGTGTCTCCCCCCTGGCATGCTGTCTATAACCGCAGTGCCTGTGTCTCCCCCCTGGCATGCTGTGTGTATAACCGCAGTGCCCTGTGTCTCCCCCCTGGCATGCTGTGTGTACAACCGCAGTACCCTGTCTCCCCCCTGGCATGCTGTGTGTATAACCGCAGTACCCTGTGTCCCCCCCTGGCATGCTATGTGTATAACCGCGGTACCCTGTGTCCCCCCCCTGGCATGCTGTGTGTATAACTGCAGTGCCCTGTGTCTCCCCCCTGGCATGCTATGTGTATAACCGCGGTACCCTGTGTCCCCCCCCCTGGCATGCTGTGTGTATAACTGCAGTGCCCTGTGTCTCCCCCCTGGCATGCTGTGTGTATAACCGCAGTACCCTGTGTCCCCCCCCCTGGCATGCTGTGTGTATAACTGCAGTGCCCTGTGTCTCCCCCCTGGCATGCTGTGTATAACTGCAGTGCCCTGCGTCTCCCCCCTGGCATGCTGTGTGTATAACCGCAGTACCCTGTTTCCCCCCCCTGGCATGCTGTGTATAACTGCAGTACCCTGTGTCCCCCCCTGACATGCTGTGTGTATAACCGCAGTGCCCTGCGTCTCCCCCCTGGCATGCTGTGTATAACCGCAGTGCCCTGCGTCTCCCCCCTGACATGCTGTGTGTATAACCGCAGTGCCCTGCGTCTCCCCCCTGAGATGCTGTGTGTATAACCGCAGTGCCCTGCGTCTCCCCCCTGGCATGCTGTGTATAACCGCAGTGCCCTGCGTCTCCCCCCTGGCATGCTGTGTGTATAACCGCAGTGCCCTGTGTCTCCCCCCTGGCATGCTGTGTATATAACCGCAGTGCCCTGTGTCTCCCCCCTGGCATGCTGTGTGTATAACCGCAGTACCCTGTGTCCCCCCCCCTGGCATGCTGTATATAACCGCAGTGCCCTGTGTCCCCCCCTGGCATGCTGTGTATAACCACAGTACCCTGCGTCTCCCCCTGGCATGCTGTATATAACCGCAGTGCCCTGTGTCCCCCCCCTGGCATGCTGTGTGTATAACCACTGTGCCCTGTGTCCCCCCCCTCACAGGCAGTGTTGGAGAGTAAGTGGCCCTCCAGCACACAGGGCGGGAGGCTGCGCTGGGCCAAGCTGCGTAACGTGGTTCTGGGAGCTGCTCAGTTCCGGCAGCCCCTGAAGCAGAGACGGAAACAGCTGGGACCCCTGGCTCTGCGGCCAGAAAGTGTGGAACCCCTAACTAACCGGTCACAGGGTGAGTGTCCCACTACTAGCCCCTTCTGCCTAAGCATCGCTCATACCTGGAACCTGGTTACAATGCATCGCTGGCTTCCTCTGCCAGGGAAGGGTCTCCCTTCTTCCTACTTATCGAACTTCCCAAGAGTGCACCAAGCTCAGCCTCTCCCTGTCCTCACGTATGTTTGTTGTAAGTTGTGATACATTTTAAGGGACCAACAGGACATTTTCCAAAGCACACGCACGTCTGCAAATGTATGAGGTTTGGAAAGCTCTGTACATGTGAAGAAGAGACCTGTGAGGTTTGGAAAGCTGTGTACATGTGGAGAAGAGACGTGAGGTTTGGGAAGCACTGTAGACATGAAGTTTGGGAAGCTCTGTAGACGTGAGGTTTTTGAAGCTCTGTAGACGTGAGTTTTGGGAAGCTCTGTAGACGTGAGGTTTGGGAAGCTCTGTAGACGTGAGGTTTGGGAAGCTCAGTAGACGTGAGGTTTGGGAAGCTCAGTAGACGTGAGGTTTGGGAAGCTGTACATGTGAGGTTTGGGAAGCTCTGTACATGTGAGGTTTGTGAAGCTCTGTACATGTGAGGTTTGGGAAGCTCTGTACATGTGAGGTTTGGGAAGCTCTGTACATGTGAGGTTTGGGAAGCTCTGTACATGTGAGGTTTGGGAAGCTCTGTAGACATGAGGTTTGGGAAGCTGTACATGTGAGGTTTGGGAAGCTCTGTACATGTGAGGTTTGGGAAGCTCTGTACATGTGAGGTTTGGGAAGCTCTGTACATGTGAGGTTTGGGAAGCTCTGTACATGTGAGGTTTGGGAAGCTCTGTACATGTGAGGTTTGGGAAGCTCTGTACATGTGAGGTTTGCGAAGCTCTGTACATGTGGAGAAGAGACGTGAGATTTGGGTAGCTGTGTACACTATGATTCAATCTTTAAAGAACATGTTGGTCCCTAAATGTTATCAGAACCTACAACAAGTCTTCATTTCTCCAGGGTCAACACGGGTCCTAAAAGTTTAAACTAAAAAATAAAAAAAACAGAAAAACCAGCGCATCATACAAAGTGACACAACATATAGTGCAACACCTCGGTGCAACACCTCGGTGCAACACCTCGGTGCAACACCTCGGGGCAACACCTCGGTGCAACACCTCGGTGCAATACCTCGGTGCAATACCTCGGTGCAATACCTCGGGGCAACACCTCGGGGCAACACCTCGGGGCAACACCTCGGGGCAACACCTCGGGGCAACACCTCGGGGCAACACCTCGGGGCAACACCTCGGTGCTTATCTGCTCATGAGTAAGGGTCATTTAGTTAAACCCTTTGGCCATAGGTTATAAGCCTGCAGCCACTTCACGGCATGCCCAATCTGCAGGTCCTAACACTACCCGGCACAATTCTCACGTACCTCTCTTTTCTGCTGGAGGGAGAAAGACCATACTGGGTCTGTGATACACAGGATCAGGAAGACTTTCAGTGGCCGGGAAAGAACTCGGGTCTCTGCAGCGCCAACATTCAGCTCCTGTGTTATTAGATTGTAAGCTTTTCGGGGCAGGAACTCCTCTTTTTAGGACTGTCAGATTCAGGTGTGTGTTGCATTGCGGCCCGTGTGATCCGTTCCCAGTGATCTCCTCCTGTTTTTAGAGCTTCGGAGGAAGACGAGCCCCCCCTCGGACCTGCCCCCTCGGCTGAACCTGCCCCGGCAGACCACATGGGCTGGATGCACCCTGAGGGACACAGAGGACAGCCCCCCGGGGAAGCTGGTGAAGAGCTGGAGTGTGAGCTGCACCCACAGTGACAATCACAGGCTGGGGACAGGAGCAGGTCAGCATGAGTGGGACTCTGGGGTTCAGAGGTCACGTCCTTTTCTCAGCTGTGCCAGGGTTCTCTAGGTGCAAGGGGGCTCAACTACAGCCCTCAAGACCCCGGCTCATGTTTGAAGGATACCCCAGCTTCAGCACAGGTGGCTCAATCAGTGGCTGTCAAACTGAACCACTGATTGAGCCACCTGTGCTGAAGCAGGGATATCCTTTAAACCCGACCCATTGGGGGCTCTTGAGGACTTGAGTTGATCCCCCTGTTATAGGTCTGTTTTCCCACCTTATACCACATGTCCAGACGCAGTGTGTTCCACGGAATCTCCTTCCCGTGTCAGGGTAACCGTGAAACAGAGCTAAACGTGACCTGTCAGTTCCTGCCACGGAGGGAGATATTGTGGCACAAAGACAGAAGGAACCACTGCCTGTCAGCCCGGTTTTATGTATTAATAGGTAATCTATCTATTTATTACAAATAAGCACATTGAATGGACGCGACCCTGGGAAATAAGTACAGCACCGTGTGAATTATAATAAGACAACTCGCAAATTATCATCACCCAAGTCTCATCAATATTAGATAATCAGTTACAAGGTGTTGTTCAGCATATAAATATATATATATATATATATATATATATATATATATATATATATATATATATATATACAGACAAAAAACACTGTGCCTCTTGGTATCTACTGCAATAGTGTATATGAATCTATATTGTAATCTGAAATAAATTAAAAGAATACTAGTGTATACCAAAAAATGATGCTCTAGCAATATTATACAACACAAATAAACACTAAATGATATAACATAAACTAGTGTGACCAGTGACTCAAAACAATTATAATAAAAACAAATAAACATGCATAAAGTGAAAAATAAAAAAGGGATAAGTGGACATTGAGGAATATTGGGAAAAAATGAAAAAATGAAAAAATATAAAAAAGAGTCCAAAAAGAAACCAATTGGATATAGTCCTGTTATGATGGAAAAATGGGATAGTGGCCCTTTATATAGGATATATCATGAGAACCAATCCAAAGACCAGTAAAGAGACAGCCAACTGCACGGGGTTAATCCAAAAATGGTTGTATTCAAAACATAGATACACGTAAGCCGACGTTTCGGTCCCACAGGTATGTTTAGGTGTGTCTGGGAAAGGCGGAATTTCTTTCCCTTCCCAGCTACTGAGTAATATTCTTTCTGTCTTCATAGTAATTCGGACTTCTTAGGTTTTAATTCCAAATAGATTAATTAATTTGGTGAAATGAATGCGCTTCGTAACAAAGTTTGGTGGCCAATCCACTCGGTAGACACTAATAGTACCCCGCTACAGCTAGGTTACCGACACAGGCTTACCTTGATGATACAGACTGTACAGGGACTGCGTACACCTCTGATATTGTTTGCATACTATGTGGTACATGTGTATAACCAGCAGGTCTTTCTGTATCTCCATCATTGTGTGTAGGATCCTCGCTGACAGAGGTGTTTTTACCTACCCACCGGTGCCTAATAGAACACAGCGTCTCCTATTATACCCCAGTGCTAGAGCATAGAGGGTACAGCGATAGCACTCAGTCATACATTTTCTGATGTGGTACAATACTTTGATCTGGGAACCTATCCGGCAATCGATATCCTGTACACTGCATTTCATTTTTGAGGCAGTTTATCAATATCACATTACCATCTGTTCACCATGATTTGATCTGTCTATTTAGACAGTACCTTTAGTGTATTACAATACACATTACTGGTATACCCACAGGGTATCAGCGAGGAACACGTTTGTCCTCAGTTTTATTAGCTATACAAGAACATGCTATTATTATTATTAGAAAAGTCCCCTTTTTCAGGCAGCTTTTCTGGCATACCTCCATCATCCAGCCCCTCATCCTATTGCGTGGCTGGACCACACTCCTCGCTATCTAACGCCCACGCCCCTAAACCTTCGTAAGTGCAGTGGGACCACAGCCAATCCTGGGGCATACTCCATCCTGATGTATATTCCGTCCCACAATGAGCAGCCGCTTTACCTTTTGTTCCAACATTGCCCCTTATTCCCTCTAGATGAGAGGTGGGCAACTCCAAGCCTCAGGGGCCAACAACAGGTCAGGTTTTCAGGATATCCCTGCTTCAGCACAGGTGGCTCAATCAGTGGCTCAGTCTTCAACTGCACCACCTGTGCTGAAGCAGGGATATCCTGAAAATCTGACCTGGTGGTGGCCCCTGAGGACTGGAGTTGGCCGCCCCTGCTCTAGAGTGTGAGCTCCCAGGATCAGAGCCTCATTACCGTCTCTCTCTGTGTGTGCTTGTTTCTCATTTGTATGTTGTTCTCTTTACAGTATGTAACTGAACTTGGGGTCCCTCAGGTGGGGTGGGGGGGTCCTCCCGCACGCATTGGGGTATATGGTGGGCTCCCTCGGGGGGGTCCTCCAGCACTCGCTGGGGTATATGGTGGGGTCACTTGGGTTGGGGGTTCCTCCAGCACTCGCTGGGGTATATGGTGGGGTCACTTGGGTTGGGGGTTCCTCCAGCACTCGCTGGGGTATATGGTGGGTTCTGTCAGAGAGGGTTCCTCCAGCACTTGCTGGGTATATAGTGGGGTCCCTCAGGGGGGGTTCCTCCAGCACTCACTGGGGTATATGGTGAGGTCTCTCAAAGAGAGTTCCTCCAGCACTTGTTGGGGTATATGGTGGGGTCTCTCGGGGGTGGTCCTCCAGCACGTGCTGGGGTATATGGTGGGGTCTCTCGGGGGTGGTCCTCCAGCACGTGCTGGGGTATATGGTGGGGTCTCTCAGTGGGGGTTCCTCCATCACTCGCTGTGGGCCATATTTGCTAAGCGATGCTACGTGATCAGACCCTTTCCAGTGCTAGATGACACTTTTGCCCATATTACTAAGCAGTGTTTTGCAGCGAGGCACCTTCCGATGCTGATTGACGCCTTACAGCCCATTCAAGTCAATGAGCCAGATTTAGCGTTTAAATGGAATCACGATAATAGCGGTGGAGTGAAGTTTAGCGCCGAGCCAATCTTATATGCGGGACTTCCGACATGATTTAGGGGCAGGTTAGAGCACCCAATCCGGTGTCAACGCCCGTTGCCAGCGCTGAGCCCGTTGCCAGTGCCAGCCTGTTGCCAGCACTCGTTAGAGTTGGGGGTTAGAGTTAGAGCCAGCTGGTATTACACCATGATAACGAGGTCTTAGATTAGTGCCATTCACCATGTCATTTTTGGACGTCTTTTCCGATCGTACGTCATAATTGCATCTGCTTCAGCACGCGCCCATTAAAAGGTTACTTGTGGGGTACTCTCTGTCTCCCTAGCAGATGAAACTCTGCAGCACACTGACCGGGGAACCGAGCTGCTGATTAGAGGGGTTAGGTGGTACCTCTGGGGTACCTGACATTAACTCGAGCCCTATAAATTCTTTCCCGTCTCCGGGGTCTATTCTCAAGAACATCGCGCATCAATAGTGCAGGAAATGTGGGGCAAATGCTCGGTTCTTAGAACCCCATGTCTCTATAGGCACATAATTTAAGAAGGGGCCTTGAATTAAGAACAACCAGATCCAACTCAAAATGGGACACTAATCTAACACAGATGCTATTCAACCTAGGTACATCCATGTTGAGACCCCCACGCAAATGGTCTTTGGAGTCTATTTTTTGGCCCACTCTAAATTGGTGTCTTATTTGCATCAGCCACAAAGGGGCTGTTTGCTCCGAGCGAATAAGTTTGTGCTACAACGACACTGTTGGCCAACTCTAAATTGTCCCAAATGTGTGTTCTGTCAGAGCCCTGCTTATTAAATATGGACGTGTGTCTTCCTGCTGCAGTGATGAAGGCCGTAGAGGTTGAGGAGGTTTCCAGAAGACCAGACCTCAGCCCTTCATTGAGTGGGTCCCTTCGCAGGCCATGCGGTGCCCCCCTAATCCTAGGGCCCTCGGAGGATGGGAGCCTCTCCAACGTCAGCTTCCTGACTGATGGGACGGGCAGCGACCTCATGACCTCAGACGACTCGGAGCTACCGCTGACCGAGAGCTCCACGGAGGCCCTCACCTCGGCCAGAGAGGAGGAGGAGGAGGAGGAGGGAGGACCCATCAAGAGGGAGGCCAGGCATCGTCGTAGCCTTGCAGGGAAGATACAGCACCTCCTCACCCCGTCCAGGAAGCCCTCTCTGACAAAGGCTTCGGGAGCAAGAAAGAAGGTCGCCACGACAGAGGGGCCCTCTCCACTGATGTTATCAGATCAGCATGAGTACAGGAGCCATCACAGGGAAAACATGAGTAGGCCGGAGTCCACAGCCTCAGAGGTGAGCGTCGTTTGTGGAGCGAGAGGGGGAGCAGGAAATGCACCATCTTTGGTTTGGGAAGGGGAGCTGGGATGGGACATCTTTGGTTGGGGAGCTGGGATTGGACATCTGTGGTTGGGGAGCTGGGATGGGACATCTGTGGTTGGGGAAGGGGAGCTGGGATGTACCATCTTTGGTTGGGGAGGGGTAGCTGGGATGGGATATCTTTGGTGGGGAGAGGTGGGCTATTCTATTTTTGGTGGGGGAAATAGTCCTATGTGACTTTTTCATTGGATGTGTGCGTCCGTCTTCTCTTTCCAAAATATAGACATTTTTGGTGGGGAGGGAGAGGTAAGATGGGCCATATTTGGTAAGGGGAATGGACCTTCTTAGTTATGGCAGCAATGTATAGTGCCACCGGCAGTGTGTGGTGGAGGGAGGGTGAGTTGTACCATACTATAGGGGTTGGATAGTTGGATTCCCAGGGTACATGAAAGTTGTGTTCCTCATTATATCAGCACTCAGACATTTCCCCTGACCTCTCAGTGACCTCTAACCTCTGTCAGAGCTCAGTGTCCCTGGGGAGCGAGGTTGACCTATCGGAGACCTCTGTCTGCAACTTTGTTATCCACAAATCCACTGACCGCCTGACCGATGGGGGACAAGAAGTGCCCGCCGCAGAGGTAAGTGAGGGCACATTGACTTCAGTGCGAGTTTCCGTGCACTAGTCCTGCTCTGCACTGATATATACCCCCATTATCTTGCGGGTGAGGGGTTAATGAGTTACTAGTCATGCCCTTTGTTTCCCTTGCCCGGTGTTGTGAAAAGCCCCGGGTGTTATTTTTTCTTCTAAACCTAAACCTTCCATGGTGATTTTCGAGGCTCCGTGTCTCAGGAATGGAAGCGATGTGTAAGATACAGGAGACTGTGTGAGATACAGGAGACTGTGTGAGATACAGGAGACGGTGTGAGATACAGGAGACTGTGTGAGATACAGGAGACTGTGTGAGATACAGGAGACTGTGTGAGATACAGGAGACTGTGTGAGATACAGGAGACTGTGTGAGATACAGGAGACTGTGTGAGATACAGGAGACTGTGTGAGATACAGGAGACTGTGTGAGATACAGGAGACTGTGTGAGATACAGGAGACTGTGTGAGATACAGGAGACTGTGTGAGATACAGGAGACTGTGTGAGATACAGGAGACTGTGTGAGATACAGGAGACTGTGTGAGATACAGGAGACTGTGTGAGATACAGGAGACTGTGTGAGATACAGGAGACTGTGTGAGATACAGGAGACTGTGTGAGATACAGGAGACTGTGTGAGATACAGGAGACTGTGTGAGATACAGGAGACTGTGTGAGATACAGGAGACTGTGTGAGATACAGGAGACTGTGTGAGATACAGGAGACTGTGTGAGATACAGGAGACTGTGTGAGATACAGGAGACTGTGTGAGATACAGGAGACTGTGTGAGATACAGGAGACTCTGTGAGAGGGGTGTCCGCAACTGTTTTTTGGCTTTGAGCAGAACAGGCTCCTTTTTCAATAAAATGACGGTTCCTGTGCAATCTGACCACCTAGGTCAGGGGGTTAAACTCCAGTCCTCAAGCGCCCCCTGCCCATTCCCCTCCCCCCCAACAGGTCAGGTTTGCAGAATATCCCAGCTTCTGGGGGCTGAAGTTGTGCACCCCTGTCCTAGAGGTTAATCCCAGTATGTGTTCCTGTCTCAGGTCCTGCTGTCCAGCTGCTCCCTGTGCCCAGCTTGTCAGTCGCTGGTGTATGACGAGGACATTATGGCCGGCTGGACCTCTGATGACTCCAACCTGAAGACTCTGTGTCCCTTCTGCAGCAAGCACTTTGTGCCGCTACTCAACGTCAAGATCACCGACATGCAGAGGCCCCGGAGGTTGGAGACCCTCCACTTACACTGGTCCGGGGGGCTCCTTCTCTTAGCTCAGCTTCCTCACACACGCCCCTTTCTGACCCTTCTCTCTCTGTGATGCAGCTTCCCAGCGCTGGAGTACAGCTCCGCTTGAGTCTAAAACCTTCCCTAGTGCAGGGAAGCTGCTTCACAGGATGTTTAATAAAGGACGATGCTTGTTTTTGACATTCTGTTCTCCCGCTCCTTTTCTTGAATGTCTTTTTCTCTCTCCCTCTTTCGGTTCTTTCTCTCTCCCTCTTTCTCATCCTCTCTCACCTCTTTCTGTTCCCCCTCTTTCTCTCCCTCTTTCTGTTCCTCCTCTTCCTCTCTCCCTCTTTCTGTTCCTCCTCTTCTTCTCTTCCTCTCCCTCTTTCTGTTCCTCCTCTTCATTTCTCCCTCTTTCTGTTCCCCTCTTTCTGTTCCTCCTCTTCCTCTCTCACTTCCTCTCTCTCACTTCCTCTCTCCCTCTTTCTCTCTCCCTCTTTCTCTTCCTCTCTCCCTCTTTCTCTCTCCCTCTTTCTCTCTCCCTCCCTCTTTCTCTCTCCCTCTTCCTCTCTCCCTCTTCCTCTCTCCCTCTTTCTCTCTCCCTCTTTCTCTCTCCCTCCCTCTTTCTCTCTCCCTCTTTCTCTCTCCCTCTTCCTCTCTCCCTCTTTCTCTTCCTCTCCCCCTCTCTCTTCCTCTCTCTGTTCCTCTCTCTCTCCCTCTTTCTCTTCCTCTCTTCCTCTTTCTGTTCCTCTCTCTTCCTCTCTCTGTTCCCCCTCTTTCTCTCCCTCTCTCCCTCTTTCTGTTCCTCCTCTTCCTCTCTCCCTCTTTCTGTTCCTCCTCTTCTTCTCTTCCTCTCCCTCTTTCTGTTCCTCCTCTTCATCTCTCCCTCTTTCTGTTCCCCTCTTTCTGTTCCTCCTCTTCCTCTCTCACTTCATCTCTCTCACTTCCTCTCTCCCTCTTTCTCTCTCCCTCTTTCTCTTCCTCTCTCCCTCTTTCTCTCTCCCTCTTTCTCTCTCCCTCCCTCTTTCTCTCTCCCTCCCTCTTTCTCTCTCCCTCTTTCTCTCTCCCTCTTCCTCTCTCCCTCTTTCTCTTCCTCTCCCCCTCTCTCTTCCTCTCTCTGTTCCTCTCTCTCTCCCTCTTTCTCTTCCTCTCTTCCTCTTTCTGTTCCTCTCTCTTCCTCTTTCTGTTCCCCCTCTTTCTCTCCCTCTCTCCCTCTTTCTGTTCCTCCTCTTCCTCTCTCCCTCTTTCTGTTCCTCCTCTTCTTCTCTTCCTCTCCCTCTTTCTGTTCCTCCTCTTCATCTCTCCCTCTTTCTGTTCCCCTCTTTCTGTTCCTCCTCTTCCTCTCTCTCACTTCCTCTCTCCCTCTTTCTCTCTCCCTCTTTCTCTTCCTCTCTCCCTCTTTCTCTCTCCCTCTTTCTCTCTCCCTCTTTCTCTCTCCCTCCCTCTTTCTCTCTCCCTCTTTCTCTCTCCCTCTTCCTCTCTCCCTCTTCCTCTCTCCCTCTTTCTCTTCCTCTCCCCCTCTCTCTTCCTCTCTCTGTTCCTCTCTCTCTCCCTCTTTCTCTTCCTCTCTTCCTCTTTCTGTTCCTCTCTCTTCCTCTCTTCCTCTTTCTGTTCCCCTCTCTCTCATCCTCTTTCTGTTCCTCCTCTCCCTCTTCCTCTCTCCCTCTTTCTGTTCCTCCTCTTCCTCTCTCCCTCTTTCTTACCATGCCGTCATGCTCTCTTTCCCCAGTGCTTCTGAGGTTTCCTTGCAACCTTCCACAGCCGAGGTTCCTGTGGCCCCTGGGGGCCGCGGTCCTGTTTTAAGTGACCGTTACCAATGTTTGGTGTTAGATGAGGCTGGATCAGGACGCAGTCAGTGCAACGGATTCCCCAATCTCCAGGTAAATCCTCTGGTATTGTGCAGAGCTTTCCTGTCACCCGGAGGTGCGGGGACAGCCCCCACGTCCCCTCCGTGTCAGTGTCACCCGGCGGTGCGGGGGACAGCCCCCACGTCCCCTCCGTGTCAGTGTCACCCGGCGGTGCGGGGGACAGCCCCCACGTCCCCTCCGTGTCAGTGTCACCCGGCGGTGCAGGGGACAGCCCCCACGTCCCCTCCGTGTCAGTGTCACCCGGCGGTGCGGGGGACAGCCCCCACGTCCCCTCCGTGTCAGTGTCACCCGGCGGTGCGGGGGACAGCCCCCATGTCCCCTCCGTGTCATTGTCACCCGGCGGTGGGAAGGACAGCCCCCACGTCCCCTCCGTGTCATTGTCACCCGGCGGTGCGGGGGACAGCCCCCACGTCCCCTCCGTGTCAGTGTCACCCGGCGGTGGGAGGGACAGCCCCCACGTCCCCTCCGTGCCAGTGTCACCCGGCGGTGCGGGGGACAGCCCCCACGTCCCCTCCGTGCCAGTGTCACCCGGCGGTGCGGGGGACAGCCCCCACGTCCCCTCCGTGCCAGTGTCACCCGGCGGTGGGAGGGACAGCCCCCACGTCCCCTCCGTGTCAGTGTCACCCGGCGGTGCGGGGGACAGCCCCCACGTCCCCTCCGTGTCAGTGTCACCCGGCGGTGCGGGGGACAGCCCCCACGTCCCCTCCGTGTCAGTGTCACCCGGCGGTGCGGGGGACAGCCCCCACGTCCCCTCCGTGTCATTGTCACCCGGCGGTGCGGGGGACAGCCCCCACGTCCCCTCCGTGTCAGTGTCACCCGGCGGTGGGAGGGACAGCCCCCACGTCCCCTCCGTGTCAGTGTCACCCGGCGGTGGGAGGGACAGCCCCCACGTCCCCTCCGTGTCATTGTCACCCGGCGGTGCGGGGGACAGCCCCCACGTCCCCTCCGTGTCAGTGTCACCCGGCGGTGGGAGGGACAGCCCCCACGTCCCCTCCGTGTCAGTGTCACCCGGCGGTGGGAGGGACAGCCCCCACGTCCCCTCCGTGTCAGTGTCACCCGGCGGTGCGGGGGACAGCCCCCACGTCCCCTCCGTGTCAGTGTCACCCGGCGGTGGGAGGGACAGCCCCCACGTCCCCTCCGTGTCAGTGTCACCCGGCGGTGCAGGGGACAGCCCCCACGTCCCCTCCGTGTCAGTGTCACCCGGCGGTGGGAGGGACAGCCCCCATGTCCCCTCCGTGTCAGTGTCACCCGGCGGTGCGGGGGACAGCCCCCACGTCCCCTCCGTGTCAGTGTCACCCGGCGGTGCGGGGACAGCCCCCACGTCCCCTCCGTGTCAGTGTCACCCGGAGGTGCGGGGGACAGCCCCCACGTCCCCTCCGTGTCAGTGTCACCCGGCGGTGCGGGGGACAGCCCCCACGTCCCCTCCGTGTCAGTGTCACCCGGCGGTGGGAGGGACAGCCCCCACGTCCCCTCCGTGTCAGTGTCACCCGGCGGTGGGAGGGACAGCCCCCACGTCCCCTCTGTGTCAGTGTCACCCGGCGGTGCGGGGGACAGCCCCCACGTCCCCTCTGTGTCAGTGTCACCCGGCGGTGCGGGGGACAGCCTCCACGTCCCCTCCGTGTCATTGTCAGCCGGCGGTGCGGGGGACAGCCACCACGTCCCTTCAGTGTCAGTGTCACCCGGCAGTGCGGGGGACAGCCCCCACGTCCCCTGTGTCAGTGTCACCCGACGGTGCGAGGGACAGCCCCCACGTCCCCTCCGTGTCAGTGTCACCCGGCGGTGCGGGGGACAGCCCCCATGTCCCCTCCGTGTCAGTGTCACCCGGCGGTGCGGGGGACAGCCTCCACGTCCCCTCCGTGTCATTGTCAGCCGGCGGTGCGGGGGACAGCCACCACGTCCCTTCAGTGTCAGTGTCACCCGGCAGTGCGGGGGACAGCCCCCACGTCCCCTGTGTCAGTGTCACCCGACGGTGCGAGGGACAGCCCCCCACGTCCATTCCGTGTCATTGTCACCCGGCGGTGCGGGGACAGCCCTCATGTCCCCTCCGTGTCAGTGTCACCCGGCGGTGCGGGGGACAGCCCCCACGTCCCCTCTGTGTCACTGTTCCCGGTGGGAGGGACAGTCTGTGTGTCACCCGGCGGTGGGAGGGACAGTCTGTGTCACCCGGCAGTGGGAGGGACAGTCTGTGTCACCCGGCAGTGGGAGGGACAGTCTCGGTGTCACCCGGCAGTGGGAGGGACCATCTCGGTGTCTCCCGGCAGTGGGAGGGACAGTCTCTGTGTCTCCCGGCAGTGGGAGGGACAGTCTCGGTGTCTCCCGGCAGTGGGAGGGACAGTCTCGGTGTCTCCCGGCAGTGGGAGGGACAGTCTCGGTGTCTCCCGGCTGTGGGAGGGACAGTCTCGGTGTCTCCCGGCAGTGGGAGGGACAGTCTCGGTGTCTCCCGGCAGTGGGAGGGACAGTCTCGGTGTCTCCCGGCAGTGGGAGGGACAGTCTCGGTGTCTCCCGGCAGTGGGAGGGACAGACTCCATTACCCATGTGTCCTTTCTATGTCTCTGCCACCATGGATATAAGACACAGACTTGCTGGTTGGTGGCACTGGAGTGGGATGGGTGACCGGCTCGTACCTCTGTGACCCTGCAATATCTCCACAGCCGTCCTCTGCCCAAAACCTGAGCTCGGACACGGTGACTGTGGCATATCTGTGCCCTCTGGTCCTACGCAAGGAGCTGGAGAGCCTGCTGGAGAATGAGGGCGGGGACTTCCTGTCCCAACCCGAACTGGTCAACTGCCACCCCATCATCTACTGGAACCTGGTGTGGTACTTCCAGCGAATGGCACTGCCCAGCGACCTCCTACAGCTTGTCCTGACATCGAAGCACGTCAGACCGCTGCCACAGGTGTGTGGGGATCAGGCAAGGGGGTGCACATTTGTGGGGGGCGTATATATGTTCCAGGTGCATTATAGCCCTGCATATTCTGCACTATAAAGCATCTTGTTCGTCGTGTTAGACTTTTGGGTCTGAGGTCCGCGCTGTGACGGTCGGGGTTACACCCCTCTCCCTTTATTATACCGGCCAATAAGCGCGCCGCTGGGATCCTCCGTTGTGTTTCCTGTGTGCTGGACGCAGTCCGTGTTTTATAGGTCCCGCCTTCTCTTTTAAAGGTCCCTGAGCCCCACCAGGTCAGCGTCCACCTTCTGTGGGACGTGCTGACGCAGGACCCCGACTGGTGGCCCCCTCTGTATGTCCTGTGGAGGTTGCACAGTGAGTATTGGCTGGAATGGGGTCGGCAAATCCTACACATTAAGAGGTTCCTTGGTGTCTGCACCCCATGAGTGACACCCACTGATCCACGCACGAGGGAGGGGACACGAAACCCATTATCAGAATATTTGCCTCCTCTGCAAAGTATCCCACTATGAAATGTCTAGATCAGGGGCGGCCAACTTCAGTCCTCAAGGGCCACCCAGAATTACCCAGAATCCCTGGCTGCAGTGGAAGCAGTGTGCGCTAAGAGATAATGGGGAAGGGCCGGGTTGCAAACCTGTCTGACACACGTGAATGTGCTCACGCGTGGGGTTTTTATTTGCATCCCCGGCACGCACACGTTAGGTTGAGCTTCCCCCTTTGAGTAGTGCAGGCGTGGGATATTTTATCTGCCCCATGCTGGCCCGGGGGCATTTTATCCACGACAGCGCCTGGGCCAGTCCTGCCTGACTGTCCCATGTGTCGGGGGAAGGGGGGATAGTAAGGGTTATATATATCCGTGTTCTTGCTTGGCAGAGCGTTGCCGGCCCCCACAGTACCATCCCGCGTGTCTGATTTGCCGGCATGACATTTTGATGCACCTCCCCCCCCCCCTGCAGGTAACTTCCCAATCCGTCTGCAGGGCCAACCCCATCACTCCCACCCGTTCACCCTGGAGTTCCTGGAGAAGATTCTACGCTTTGTGGGGTTGAACGAGGTCCATAAAGCCATCTCCTTGTTCCTAGACACCCTGCAGGCTCCGAGGTCACCGGAGAGCATCCAAAGGTGTGCAATCCCTCTTGTCCCCCTCACTATGTGTGCAGTGGCAGTGCTGTGTCCCACTTTGCACGTGTGCAGTGCTGTTCCCCTCCTTCACCGCGTGTACAGTGGCAGTGCTGTGCCCCTCCCTCACCGCGTGTGCAGTGGCAGTGCTGTGCCCCTCCCTCACCGCGTGTGCAGTGGCAGTGCTGTGCCCCTCCCTCACCGCGTGTGCAGTGGCAGTGCTGTGCCCCTCCCTCACCGCGTGTGCAGTGGCAGTGCTGTGCCCCTCCCTCACCGCGTGTGCAGTGCTGTTCCCCTCCTTCACCGCGTGTACAGTGGCAGTGCTGTGCCCCTCCCTCACCGCGTGTGCAGTGGCAGTGCTGTGCCCCTCCCTCACCGCGTGTGCAGTGGCAGTGCTGTGCCCCTCCCTCACCGCGTGTGCAGTGGCAGTGCTGTGCCCCTCCCTCACCGCGTGTGCAGTGGCTTTGCCGTGTGTCCCCCCCCCCTCACCGCATGTGCATTGGCAGTGCCGCGTGTCCCCCTCACCGCATGTGCAGTGGCAGTGCCGCGTGTCCCCCTCACCGCATGTGCAGTGGCAGTGCCGCGTGTCCCCCTCACCGCATGTGCAGTGGCAGTGCCGCATCTCCCCCTCACCCCATGTGCAGTGGCAGTGCCGCGTCCCCCCCTCACCCCGTGTGCAGTGGCAGTGCCCCGTCCCCCACTCACCCCGTGTGCAGTGGCAGTGCCGCATCCCCCCCTCACCCCGTGTGCAGTGGCTGTGCCGCTTCCCCCCCTCACCCCGTGTGCAGTGGCAGTGCCGCGTCCCCCCCTCACCCCGTGTGCAGTGGCAGTGCCTCGTCCCCCCTCACCCCGTGTGCAGTGGCAGTGCCGCGTCCCCCCCTCACTCCGTGTGCAGTGGCAGTGCCGCGTCCCCCCCTCACCCCGTGTGCAGTGGCAGTGCTGCGTCCCCCTCAGTGCCTAATTGTCACCTGTCTGCTCTCCAGGGGGATTTACAGGGAGATCCTGTTCCTGACTCTGGCTGCCCTGGGGAAGGAGCATATGGATATAGGTGAGTGATCATCCTCTGAACAAACCCAATGCCCCAGGGTTTTATGTACTGGGAACGTTCCTCTTGCATTTCTGTCTGTCCTGATGCCTCTGCTGGCAGTGTGCTCTGCAGTGTGCAGCTGTGCACGAGATATCGATTTCTTAAAGGTTTCCTCGCAGCCGTTTGACTCCTGAGGGCGGCTGTAATAATGTTTTATTTTTGTATCTCGCTTAACGATGTGTAATTATACTGTAAGCAGCCATTTTAATCTCCGTGACCGTTTCATTACGTCTTGGAAGCAGAATGTAACGTTCCGACGACTTCTGCTTCCTTTCCACCCCGTTTCTGTATGGGAAACGGTTCCTGGGCTTCGGCACAGGTCTCCTGGGACAGGGCCATAGGATGCACCCTATAGCATCCTTATAGCTACTGCAGTGCCGAGTATATCCACGACACTAGTAATGATTGCATATGTCTCCTTCCGGGGCAGCAGTGTCCCTGTAAGTAAGCAGTCGGTAATGCGATGCCTTTACTCCTCCCACAGCGGCGTTCGATAAGAAGTACAAGGCGGCCTTCAGCAAGCTGGGGAAGGAGGAACTGCGCCGGAAGCGGGCTCAGATCCCAAGTGCCACGTCTCTGGATTGCCGCAAGACTTTTGGGGTAACGCTGGAGTGCTGAGCCCTGGGCACGAGGGGGGGCGGCCGCGATTCGCTGGGCCTGGACATTCGTGCAGAAGGCGTTACAGGACCTCCCACCTGCTCCCCGGAGAGGCTGGGGGTTGCCACGCAGCACCCTGCTCAGGGTAACTGCAGGGAGAGGTCGTTGCGATGGTACTGGAGGTCGGGTGCCGTGTCGGAAGAGGAGGACGCAGGAGTTAGCAGCGCCAGGGGGCCCAAGGGAAAGATGGCAATACCCAGGTGCAGAATCTCACAAGACAGTGGGCACCCAGTGATGTGACGCCCTCCCCCTCCTTAATCACTCCACCCCCTCGCAGGCTGGGAAATCAGCAGCCGTGAGACAGTGACCCCGAGAATCCCACCCAACGGGCATCGTCCGGGCGAGGTTAGGGCCGGCAGCTGGGTCACAACTATGAATCATGTGCAGGGGACACGTCCCCAGGAAAGTGACATTACCTCCCCGACCTCACGCTGCACCTATCTGTAGTAGTATTATTTTCTATTAACACGCTCTGTCGCGGCTTCGCTGGAGTTTGCGATGGCGGAACTTTCCCCGGCTTCCTTTCGGACAGCACGGTTTCCCTGCGCGCGCACTGTCACTGTTCAATCGTCTTGTACATTTTGCTGCATGACTAACACAATGTGAGTCAGCATCCGTGTGTTACCCCTGTGGCGAGAGCCACCCTCGCCCTTTCAGCACAGGGGGGGTTAATGAGCTTGGATGTTCTCGCTGTGTATTTGGGAATGTTTTTGTCCCGGTGGAGAGGTTGGCATCGCTCATCTGTACTTTGCACAGAGCTCCTGCAAACTGGGCAGGATCAAGGTCAGGCCAATGTCACTGCCCTAGAACATTGTTAGGGACAGTCATCTTACGGTCTGTGGCCTTCAAAGGTGTTGGGTGACGGATGTTAAGCTGTGCAGTGCGGATATTACATGCGTTTTCGGCCCTGCTTTGCCTGGTGACGTTAACACTGGGCACAGACCCCATACAGCCCACGTGTTTTTTCTGTTAGAGGCAGTCTGTATGTATCTACGTCTGTTTTTTGTTCTTTGGGGGGAAGGGAGATTATATAATATATATATATATTTTTTTTTTCCATAAAACCTGAACAGGTTTTCCCCGAGACAATCCCGTCCCCAACCTCCCGAGGTGCCACAACCTCCCGAGGTGCCACAACCTCCCGAGGTGCCAGCGGTTTTATTGCTCGCTGCACAGACGTTGGGGTCGGCCTAGTTCCAGCAGCCGGCTGGAAGCGGTGACGGTGCACGGTGTGATCCATGCATTGGAGTTTTTTTTACGTGTCTTTAACGGCAAAAAAAACTACAAATATCTTGGGAAGTGTGTGGGGGGGTGGAGGGAGAGGTCAGGGGGGCGCCCCAGAGGTCGGGGGACCACCGAAGCCGAATGGGACACCCCCAGTTCAGGAACATAGGAAGTGTGGCCTGCTGCTCGATTCTGTGTCTTCATTGAGCCAAGGATTTGTCTTCCAAAGAAACTGCTTCGTATTTCCGGCCGCCGCTCCCCCCGCGATTAGCAACGCCGGACACAGAAATATAGTTTTGTTTATAACTGGCCCAAGGTAAACCCGCTCCTGCCCGTCACTGTCGCCATGTGCTAAAATCATGTGTCAAATGCATCTCTTGCGGTTTTTTTTAACCCTCGCGATGGGGACAAAAGTGACCACTCGGCCTCCATTCTGCATCCCAGAGCACGTGGGGTTAAATCCGCCGCGTTTTCTGTTGAAATGTCAGTATTAATATTTGTTCTCTCTAATTTATTTAATATATTTTGTCTGTGCTTTGCCGCTGCAGTATTACCCATGGGGCACCCCTGGCGCTCAGTCGGTTAATGTCACTAGGGATGGACAAGGTCTGTGTACGGGGGACCCGTTCTACTGATCGCCGCCCAGCGCAGGAAGGGTGTCCAAGCAGCGACCCGCGCCGCCCGCACTTTCATTTCTAAAGCTACCTGAACCAGGACAATTTGGGCCCTGAGATCTATTTCCCCCCTCAACTTTGCCCATCCCGGGATAGAAAAAAATGTCTTCCAACTGAAGCTGCCCCAGCAGCCATTTTTTTTAAAGGGCAATGCTCCTCTACTTAAGAATGTGAAGCTGCGTCCAACCGGACAGGTTTACAGGAGACTAGAGCAGGGGTGGCCAACTCCAGTCTCAAGGGCCACCAACAGGTTTAGGATATCCCTGCTTCAGCACAGGTGGCTCAAAGTCATTGACTGGCACACTTCAGTCCTCAAAGGTGACCAACAGATCAGGGTTTATGGATATCCCTGCTTCAGCACAGGTGGCTCAGTCTTCAACTAAGCCACTGATTGAGCCACAGTGCTAAAGCAGGATATCCTGAAAACCTGACCTGTTGGTGGCCCTTGAGGACTGGAGTTGGCGGCCCCTGGATTTAGTGGGCAATCATTACTGGATACTTTCTTTTAAAAGAAGCCCGTTGTGGGGATACTTGGTTACGCTGCCCCGTCGTTCTTTGGGCATTTCTGCAGACCTGGGCAAATATACGGAAGTCTGTCGGCTTTCATCTAACCCCTGTCCCGCCAGCAAAGGGATTCCCTTCCTAGAGCAGCTACAGGGCCGTGAATGTGGTTATAGGATTTTGCAACAGAGAGCTGCCTAGCGAAGTGAGAAGTACGCTTTCACCAGGGAGGCGATTCTATATATCTGGTATACATTTCCCTCTCGGGGTGGCGTGGGACGTGGCTGCCACGTGTTGGGGACACCGCTCCCCACAGACAGACAATCTGTCCTTCCCTAGTGCTGCGTGCACTAGACCTGGGGACTTCAGTAATAGGAAGCTTTTGTGTGTTAGGAAGTGCTGTAAATAAAATGTTTGCTTCGCTCACTCCAAATGGCTTTCTTTACCACGGAAGGGGTGTGCTGGAATAGCAGAGGGAGGTGTGCTGGAATAGCAGAGGGAGGTGTGCTGGAATAGCAGAGGGAGGTGTGCTGGAATAGCAGAGGGAGGTGTGCTGGAATAGCAGAGGGAGGTGTGCTGGAATAGCAGAGGGAGGTGTGCTGGAATAGCAGAGGGAGGTGTGCTGGAATAGCAGAGGGAGGTGTGCTGGAATAGCAGAGGGAGGTGTGCTGGAATAGCAGAGGGAGGGGTTGAAGTGTGGTGACAGCTGTGTGCCCAGGCATGTACTGGGTTAGCAGAGGGTGCTGATGGACAGCAATAAGGGCTATTGGTGGCTGAAATATTAGGGCCTGGTAGTGATGTGATAGCTGGGGCGGGATGGGGTGTGTAGTGTCAGCCTGAATAGCAGATACTGTAGAGTGTAGGGTGGCACAGTTGGAATAATAGAGGTACCATACTGCACTATAATGTGGAGGTGTAGTGACAGCTGAAATAGTAGAAAAGACACTGCACAGTATAGGAAGTAGTTGCAGACAGGGTGCTGGAAAAGCAGAGGGCATAGCGTACAATATGGTTGCTGGAATAGTAGACGGTGGTGAGGTGGTATAGAGGGTCAGTGACACTACTGTAATAGTATAGGGTGCTTTGACCGCTGTAGCATAGGCAGAAGTATAGAGGGGCGGTGACACCCCTTTAAGTAGCATAGAGGTACAATGCTGGAGTAGTAGAGAGGTCAGTGACACCCCTGGAGTAGTATAGAGGTGCTGTGGGGCAGTGACACCGCTGGAGTAGTATGGAGGTGCAGTGACACCCCTAGAGTAGGAGAGGGTGTAGTAAAGAGATGCAGTGTTGCAGTATAGAGGTGTAGTGATACCGCTGGGGCAGTAGGGGTGTAGTAAAGAGATGCAGTGACACCCCGGGGCAGTATAGAGGTGAAGTTATACCCCATGGGCAGTATTGGGTGCAGTGACACGCCTTGGGCAGTATAGAGTGCAGTGGGGCAGTGATACCGCTGGGGCAGAATAGAGGTGCAGTGCGGCCTTAATATCCCTGTGGGGCAGTATAGAGGTGCGTTGACACCCCTGGGGCAGTATAGATGTGCTGTGGGGCAGTATAGAGGTGCCGTGACACTGTTGGGGCAGTGTAGAGGTGCCATGGGGCAGTGACACCACTGGGGCAGTATAGAGGTGCCGTGGGGCAGTGACACCGCTGGGGCAGTATAGAGGTGCCGTGACACCGCTGGGACAGTGTAGAGGTGCCATGGGGCAGGACACTGCTGGGGCAGTATAGAGGTGTAATATAGAGGTGCAGTGATACCCCTTGGGGCAGTATAGAGGTGTAGTATAGGGTTTAGTGAGGCAGTATAGAGGTGTAGTATAGGGGTGCAGTGGGGCAGTATAGGGTGCAGGGGGGTAGTGTAGAGGTGTAGTACAGGGGTGGAGTGGTGTAGTATAGAGGTGCGGTGGGGCAATATAGAGGTGTAGTATAGGGAGACAGTATAGAGGTGCAGTGGGGAAGTTACACCGCTGCAGCAGCAGGGCGCGCGCGGTGTGCGCTCTACCCCCGGGGCGGGTATGACGGCTTGGAGCCGCGCGGGGCCAGACACAGCACGGAGCCTCCCCCGGGACCTGACACCCAGACACGCTCCTCCTCCACCGTCTGGGGAACTCCGCTGCGGATTGGCTGTAACAGCTGTCACTCAGCTGATAAGACCTGCCTGCCGCTCCGGACTCGCACATGCGGGCGTGTCTAACTGTGCAGACGCCCACGCAATATTTTACTAAAAGCTGATTGGTTTCAACCCCCGTCAATCTGCAGCCAGCCAATGCGGGAGCGGGCATGCCAAGTCATCACCTCGTTCCGTGATTGGACGACTGGCACGTCGCTCATGACAGCGCCGGTCCCTTTTCCTCTTCCCATTGGGTTGGCAGTCAACCCCGCCCACCTCCGCCGGTTCCCCGCCACTGACGACCAATCAGCGCCTTCCCCTACTCCGGTGGGCGGGTTCCCGGGCTTTGGCTCTCGCCCAATCAGAGTGATTGTTTGTGTGTGGCCGGTGCTAGTGCCGGGAGTCTGCCGCAGTGTGAGCCGCCTGCCCGAACCCCCGCCACGGACACCGCGGTCAGGTGAGGCTGGGGATCCGGGGCCTGGGGAGGAGGGGGAACCCCAAGAGGGGGATGGAGGAGAGGGAGTGGAGGGAGATGGAGTGGGGTGAGGGAGATGGTAGAGGGAGGATGGAGGAGGAGGTGAGGGGGGTGGAGGAGATGGTACAGGGGGGGTGGAGGATGGATTAGAAGGTGTGGGATGGAGGAGGAGGTTGGGGGGGGGTGAAGGGGGGTGGGGGAGATGGTACAGGGAGGATGGAGGAGAAGGTGTGGGATGGAGGAGGGGGTGGGGTGGAGGAGATTGACAGAGAAAATTAGAGAATGAAGACTTAAAAAAAAAATAAGATGGGATAGAGATTGGGGGGTGTAAGAGAGCTGGAGAAGGAGATGGTGCGGAGAGAGGGGGTACAGGAGATATGTGAAGGGGATAGGAGAGTAGTCAGGCTGTAAGGGAGGAGAGAGCGGGGGATGGAGGGTTGTGGACACGTGCTGGGGGAGATGTTGAGGTGTGAGGTGGATACAAGGAGTTAAGCGGGGAGAGATTGACTACAGGGTTAAGGGTTAAGCGTGGGAGCTGGGGGGGGGATGCGGGAGGTGGAGCAGAGAGTGAGGCACGCCATTTGTGAAAGATGGTGATGTAGGGGTGAGAGAGATGTGGGTACAGAGATTGTGGGGGGTGGGGACTGACAGAAGGGGGACAGGGGGTGATGGGTCGTGTGAGGAATAAGAAGAGAGGGTCATGTGAGGGGAGCGATATGGGGGAGGAGGGAATGTGTTCTGAAGGAGTGCGAAGCGTGATGAGGAGTTGGGTCTCTGTAATGATCTATAAAGACTCGGGGCTCCACTTCCCCGGAATTGAATAGGGGGTACACGCGGTGCTGCTGCCTGACCAGGTGCTGGAGACGCATGGCGTCTTTTTTCTGCACCCACAGTCTTTTCAGCGCCTCGTCACCTAGCTTCATGGCCTCCTGGAGGGGACTCCTCACGTGCGCTGGTGACTACTCCAGGCCTGTACATGTCACCTCCTTCACGTTGTACATGAGCATACTGATGTACATCGGTCACCCGTAGCCAGTAGAGTGGTGTTACGATCCTATGTCCCCACCTGACCGCTGACCTCGATCCCACCCACAGCAGGAAACAAATGTGGAGAAAGACCCCAGGACTTATATTCCACCTTTTTATCGCTGTTTCTTTGCTTTAGATAATCACAGTCTCACTCCGTGTATTTTTATTTGTCATCTCTGCTTGTACTAAAATAGCTTTTGTGGGGGCTTGAGGTCTGTTCTTGGGGTACTGTAATAAATGACCACTAATTTGTAGGGGCACGCCAACTGTGATGACATTGTTAGAAGACAATTCTCCTCCAGACCTTGTCTTAAAGCTCTCGTGGCTTTGGGGACAATATTAAAGAGACTGCATCTCATGAGATTAAGTTCAGTAGTTGCTGAATTTTTGGGGGAGAGGAGAGCTGGGTAAAATAACACCGGTTTTGGTAAAGTCCTAATACGATCAATGCCATTTTCAAGAGATTTAAGACCATATTTACTAAGATGCTTTGTGCCACAAGGCACTTTACGTTTCATTGAAGTGAATAGGCTGTAGGTTCCAGCACCAGAAAACTGCTTGGTCATTTTGGGTCTCGGTTCTCCATGTGAGCAGAGCATTGGCATCAGTGTCAAATGTTTGTCTCGCCTACAAATCTTGTAGATTTTGTTCCAATGCTAAAGTGTTGTACACAATGTCTGCCCTATATTTGACATATGACAACCCATTGTGGACGGGTAATCTCTGCGTGTCGCCCTATCTGACCTATGACAACCCATTGTGGACGGGTAATCTCTGCGTGTCGCCCTATCTGACCTATGACAAGCCATTGTGGACTGGTAATCTCTGCGTGTCGCCCTATCTGACCTATGTTCACCCCATTGTGGATGGGTAATCTCCGCCGTGTCGCCCTATCTGACCTATGACAACTCATTGAGGACAGGTAATCTCCGCATGTCGCCATATCTGACCTACGGCCGCCCATTGAGGACGGGTAATCTCCGCATGTCGCTATATCTGACCTACGGCCGCCCATTGAAGACGGGTAATCTGCCGGGTCACCATTTCTGACCTACGGCTGCCCATTGAGGACAGGTAATCTCCGCCGGGTCACCATTTCTGACCTACGGCCGCCCATTGAGGACGGGTAATCTCCGCCGGGTCACCATATTTGACCTACGGCCGCCCATTGAAGACGGGTAATCTCTGCCGGGTCACCATATCTGACCTACGGCCGCCCATTGAGGACGGGTAATCTCCGCCGGGTCACCATATCTGACCTACGGCCGCCCATTGAGGACGGGTAATCTCCGCCGGGTTACCATATGTGACCTACGGCGCCCATTGAGGACGGGTAATCTCCGCCGGGTCGCATGTTGACACCTTTCAATCCATCATGTAGCAAATGGATAACTCTTCCACTCACAATTTGACTTTAATTGGACTAGGTGCGCCGAAGACTTTTCTATCAAATGCTGTTTCTGTGTCTGGTACCCAATATATCAATTTGACACCAATGGTAGCACATAGAACCCATACCCCTCAGTAATTATACACAGAAATCTGTTAAAGTCCTTTGAGATCTCCTCTGTTGGGGACAGTTGTGGATCTGTTAGTAGAATTGTGGATTTATAGAAACCAAAATGACTTCATTTTTCGCGTGAACTCTTTTCTCATTGGGATAAAAAGAAATGACACACAGCGTAATAACAGCATGCGCTAAAAGACCTACATCGACAAATAGGTCTGAATCTACATCTGTATATCTATCATGTTGCTTTGACCATTAAAGACACTATTAACCACTGCTGCCAGGGGGTCCTGAAACACATTAAAGGGTCTCTTTAGTGCACAAAGTATCCCCAAGTGTGACATCTCTGAACAATGTCACTTTGTAAGGTTTCTTTCTATTCCCGATGAGCAGATATTGTGGCAGGCGGCTTGTCTTTGTACCGTACACATGCTGGACTTCTCCATTCTGTGCACTGCACACGATGTGTGTGTGATGTAAAAGAAAAGAGCTTGTGTCCTGCTGCTTACCTAGAGCATCTCCATAAAGCATCTCCATAACGCCTCGGCGTCAGGATACTGCTTTCCTGATAGGGCTCTTGTAATAAACAAGTCTCCCTATGGGCACAGTGCTGCTACATACTGTATGAGAACAATGAGCATGGTATTGGTGATCTCGGAGGTCTTTGAAGGTTTGCTAGATCAATATGAAGCATACAGGAGCTGCTGGGCGGGATGGACAGACAAGCCTGCTGTTCTGTGTTTTTGTTGCAGCACTTCTAATTAAACCATTTCCAATCAAAATGGCTTTCGAGAGAAACCTGTAATGCCGGGCAGGTTTATTGATTTGTGTCCAAGCAGTGCAAGATCCAAACCTTAAAGCAGCCAAGCCCTTACTCCAAACCCCCACCCCCTTCCTCACTCGCCGATCGTTACCGAGATACTTAACCTTCTAGTTACCTATGTTTCTGTTCCTATCCGGGGGATGGAAATGGCCTCCATATCCGCTTGGGTCCCTGTGGCAGGACGGCCTGTAGCCGAGGTCAGGGAACAGTCCACACGTGTAGTTTCAGGATAATGAAAAATGTTCAATGGCTTTATTTCTCCACAGTAACATAACATGCGGGTACACTGTCCCTTTAACAAAAATAAATCCTGCTCCGTGATGGGAGAAAAACTGACTAACACAGCAGACCTATCTAGCAGGCTGGCTGGCTAAACCATAACCAAACCTTCAGAGTCTTTTAAGCAGTCATGAAAACAAATGAAACAAATCTTACTTTGGCTGCAGTAAGTAGTGTTGTATCATTCTGGCTAGCAGCACATCTATCCATGTGCTCTTGTCTGAGAGTGCCAGCTACTGCTGGTAACAAGATCCTTTTCTACCTTTCTGGCTCTCAGGTGTCAGCTTACTTCCTGACTATCTAAGTTCCACCTGAGTTAACCCTTATGAGTGCTGGATGAAGCACTCAGACATATGTGTCTCCCAGGCGTAACTGATGGGAGTTGACTTCACTCTGTCACATACCTCCCCTGTTTGTGTGTGGCTAGTGTCCCACACGGCTGAAGCCCGACCCTCCACTCCTTCCCATGACAAAAAATCAACATTTCCATGGTCCTTTCCAGGTCTATGCTGAATATCAAACGAGAAGGGTTGGAGGGCCATATACCACCTGGTCAACCTTGGATTTGTGTCCTTCATGGTGTTTAACCACTTCAAGGGCGCATGGTCAGTGACCAGGGTGAAGTGTACTCCGGCGACATAATGTCTCAAGGCCTCAATTGCCCATTTTACAGCGAGGCACTCCTTCTCAATAACGGAATACCTCACTTCCCTTGGGAACAGCTTCCGGCTGATGAACAGTATGGGGTGTTCAACACCATCAAATTGCTGAGACAGCACTGCTCCCAGTCCTACCTCTGAGGCATCCGTCTGGATGATGAAGGGCTCTTTAAAATCTGGGCTCCGAAGAGCGGGGCCCTCTGACAGGCACTTTTTTAGCATGTCAAAGGCGTCTTGGCACTCCCAAGACCATTTAACTTGGGTTGGGGCACTCTTTTTTGTCAGATCTATTAGGGGTGCAGAAATTTCCGAAAAATTGGGGCTAAACCGCCGGTAATACCCTGCTAACCCCAAAAGGGAGCGGACCTGTGTCTTTGTCTGTGGGGTGGGGACTTCCTTTATGGCGGCCACCTTGCTAGCTAGTGGCCTTACTATCCCTCCCCCAACAGCATAGCCCAAGTACGTTGTAGTGGATTTACCCAGGGCACATTTTTTCGGATTTGCAGTGAGCCCTGCTTCTCTTAAGGACGTTAGGACTGCCCTTAACCTTTTTATATGAGACTGCCAGTGTCTGCTATAGATGACAATGTCATCCAAGTAGGCCGCGGCATATGCCCTATGGGGTCGTAGTACCTTATCCATTAACCTTTGGAACGTGGCTGGAGCCCCATGTAACCCAAATGGCATAGTGACAAATTGGTATAAACCGAGAGGGGTGGCGAAGGCAGTTTTGCATTTTGATTCTTCCGCTAGAGGTATCTGCCAATATCCTTTCGTGAGATCTAGGGTGGAGATATACTCTGCTTTACCAAGCGAATCAAGCAATTCATCCACCCTAGGCATTGGATATGCATCAAATCTGGATACAGCATTTACCTTTCGCAGATCTACGCAAAACCTCACCTTCCCATCTGGTTTAGGGACCAACACGATAGGGCTACACCATTCGCTGTGGGACTCCTCGATCACGCCCAATTCCAACATGTCTATTATCTCCCTCTCTACCAGGTCTTTTCGGCCCTCTGGCAATCTATAGGGACGGGACCGTACTTTTATGCCAGGTTCTGTCTCAATCCTATGGGACACTAAATCAGTCTGCCCTGGCAACTCAGAAAAAACATCTGAGAACTGGTCACATATATCAAGTAGGTCTGACCTTTGTTCCGTTGTTAACTGCTCTCCCATGGGAACCTGATGGTCAGTGTACGTACTACCCTTTGGAAGCTTTGGACCCAAATCCGTCTCTCCTTCCCGAGGGTGAATGAACAGCGATCCCATCGTTTTCCAGGGTTTCAGGAGGTTCACGTGGTAGATTTGTTTACCCTTCCTGGACCCTGGTTGAGAGATCTCATAGTTCACCTCCCCGGTGCGGCGGAGAACTTGGAAAGGACCCTGCCACTTCGCAAGGAGTTTACTCTCTGATGTCGGTAGTAGTAGCATCACTTGGTCCCCAGGTTGGAAGACCCTCAAGCGAGCATTTTGGTTGTACTGCCTCTCTTGACGTTCTTGAGCAGATTTGAGGTTTTCCTTCGCAAACCGACATATCATGTCTAGGCGGTTTCTAAGGTCTATGACATACTCAAGGGTATTCTTGGAGGGAGAGGGCTCCTCCTCCCAGGATTCCTTCAGTAGGTCGAGAATACCCAGAGGTTGGCGTCCATATAGGAGCTCAAACGGGGAGAAGCCTGTGGATGATTGGGGAACTTCTCGTACCGCAAACAACAGGAAAGGGAGAAGTTCATCCCAAGCTCGCTTTTCAGTGTCCACAAACTTCCTAAGCATAGATTTTAAAGTACGGTTAAACCTCTCTACCAATCCATCAGTCTGAGGATGGTAGACCGAGGTCCGGACGGATTTTACCTCCAATAACTTCAGGACATCCTGCATTAACTTTGCCATGAAATTTGTTCCCTGGTCAGTTAACATTACTTGGGGAAGTCCTACCCTAGAAAACAGTTCTAACAGCCTGTGAGCAACCTGTTTAGCAGTGGCTGATCACAGAGGGAAGACCTTAGGATATCTGGTGGCATAATCAACAACAACGAGTATAAATTTATGTCCCTTCGCAGAGGGTTCTAAAGGTCCGACCAGATCTACCCCAATTCTCTCGAATGGGACGGCTACCAAGGGCAGAGGAACCAAGGGAACCGGCTTCTGTCCTTTTTGGCTATTTAACTGGCATTCAGGACATGTCTCACATAGTTTCATGATGTCACCATGTATGCCTGGCCAGTAAAACCGGGACGAGATGCGGTCCGTGGTCTTATCTCTGCCCAAATGACCACCCCATGGGAGAGTATGGGCTAGGGTGAACACTGTTTTAATCAACCCTTTAGGGACTAGCATCTGTCGAATGACCTCCCCTGTTTGTGTAACCTTATTCACACGATATAGTATGTCATTCAACAGTTCAAAATGTGGATACACTTTTACACCTTGTTCATCTATTATCTTGTTGTTGACCTGTACCACCTTCTCATATTGTCTAGCCAGAGCTGGGTCCTCCCTCTGCCTCTGACGGAAGTCAGGAAGATCCAGGGCTGGCAACACTCCCGTATCTATCTGTTCCCCACCCTGGTCATCCCCGGCCATGACCTGCAGTCCTTTGGGCTGACTAATGTTACCAAAAGTCCCATCCTTTCTTAACCAGTCCTCTTTTTCCGCACGTCTCTGTTTACGTGTCTTTGGGACATGGTGTCTACGGGGGAAAATCTCTGGGGATAAAGGGAACAAGTCTCCGGGCTTCTCCGGTACCAGAGAAGTAGGCTCTGTAGGAGTAGGGGCCAACAATGTTTCGAGGTAGGGCCAGTCTCGGCCAAGTAGAACAGGAGCAGGTAGCCAGGGGGCAACTCCCACTAGTAGGCTAGCCTCTTTATCCTGGATACGTAGTAGAACGTTCGCCGTCGGGTATCTCTTTGTATCCCCATGGATACACTCTATATTCCAAGGAGAATCATAAGATAGTCTATTGCTTGGAATTAGGCCCTCTAGGATCAGGGTTTTTCCAGAGCCCGAGTCCAGCATGGCGTTTACTTTTGTCCCCTCCAGAGATGCTGGGACTAACCACGGATTGTGGTCCCCTCGGAGACAAGATGTGGCAGTGGTTCTGCCATATGAACAGTCCATCTCCTCATCTCCTGAGTCCGCAAACTCGGTCGTCCGCGGAAGCTCTCGACGGGGCTCGGTGTTTGGACCTCTCCGCTGTTGGATGGGGTCCTCCCTTCTGGTTGGTGGGGTTATCCTTTCCACCGGGTGGGTGACAGGAGTCCAGGTTCTCGGGGAATACTGTGGGTGGCGGCCTCCCTTGAGTGATCCAGTGGCCTCGGACCCAGGATGGGCGTCTCTGCGGGAGTTTGTACCAGGAACCCTCCGAGATGGGAAAGGGTCTTCCGATCGGGTTGACTGGATCTCCCGAGCTGGCGGGTTGTAGACCCCTCGATTGTCTGCTATCCTGCCTCTAGCATCACCGGAAGCAACTGGTGTTTGCACGGACCGTTCCCAGCTATCCTGTTGGGTGTCGTCACCAAGGAAGTTTTCCACCAAGCGGACCGCTGAATTCAGGGAACATGCAGCATGTCTTTTTACCCAGGAGCGGGAGGAGGGGGGCAGTACCTGTATGAACTGCTCGAGCACAAACTGTTCAAGGATCTCTTCCTTGGTATGCTTCTCCGGTTGTATCCACCTGGTACATAAGTCTACTAAGCGGTGGGCTACGACCCGGGGTCTGTCTTTGTTTGCGTATTTGACTGTCCGGAACCGCTGTCGGTAGGTCTCTGGAGTGAGGCCTAGGCGATCCAGAATAGCAGCCTTTAGTTGCTGATAGTCCATGGCCTCGTCTGCTGGAAGAGCCTGGTAGGCTGCCTGAGCTTCCCCTATGAGGAGTGGAGCCAGAGTCGTTACCCAGCGATTAACTGTCCAGCCGTGGGCCGTGGCTACCCTTTCAAAAGTGAGGAGAAATGCCTCTGGGTCTTCGGTTGGCTTCATTTTATGCAGCATCACCGGTGGGTTATTTGGAATAGCTGGTCTGCCTGGGGCTGGGCCTTCAACTAGCAGTTGGAGTAGCTTTTCTTCCCGCCGGGCCTGTTGCTCATCTTGCTGGGCCTGTCGCTCATCTTGCTGGGCTTGTCGGTCAGCTTGCTGGGCTTGATGTTCTGCTTGCTTCTCTGCTAGCTGGAGCTGTTGCTCAAGGAACTGAGAAAAAAATTTCTCCATTTTTTTTTTTTTTTTTTTGTGGCCCTTCAGATACAGGGGCCGTCCGACATCCCACTTCTGACACCACTTGTGGCAGGACGGCCTGTAGCCGAGTTCAGGGAACAGTCCACACGTGTAGTTTCAGGATAATGAAAAATGTTCAATGGCTTTATTTCTCCACAATAACATAACATGCGGGTACACTGTCCCTTTAACAAAAATAAATCCTGCTCCGTGATGGGAGAAAAACTGACTAACACAGCAGACCTATCTAGCAGGCTGGCTGGCTAAACCATAACCAAACCTTCAGAGTCTTTTAAGCAGTCATTCAAACAAATGAAACAAAGCTTACTTTGGCTGCAGTAAGTAGTGTGTTGTATCCTTCTGGCTAGCAGCACATCTATCCATGTGCTCTGGTCTGAGAGAGCCAGCTACTGCTGGTAACAAGATCCTTTTCTACCTTTCTGGCTCTCAGGTGTCAGCTTACTTCCTGACTATCTAAGTTCCACCTGAGTTAACCCTTATGAGTGCTGGATGAAGCACTCAGACATATGTCTCCCAGGCGTAACTGATAGGAGTTGACTTCACTCTGTCACAGTCCCCATGCCAAAATGGAAGCGGCAGCATTATCTGGGAGTGATGCCGCGGTTTCCTGCCGTAGAATCTTTCATCCGACACTGGAGCAAAGAGGATAGTCCACCAATGTTACCAAATGATTACTTGGGCGAAGACAAAAGCCACAATAGTGTAGCATCTTCTAGTGTGTCAGAGAGATTGTGGATTTACAGTAACTATTACTCTCACAAACTTGGCTGTAAGGGGGAATCCACAAGTGGGATTCCAATCTAGTGTGTATATTCTCTCTGCGTCCGTTCAATTCACACCTGAAATCTAGAAAGAGAGAACATTAGTATAGATCTAATATAAAGGTTTTATATGCACATTCAACTCTCACTCGTAATTTGGTTGAGAAAATAAGAATTTCCTGGGAGCCCGGCGCGGCATCGACAGCAGGGATATCCTTAAAACCTGACTTATTGGTGGCCTTTGAAGACTGGCATTGGCCACCCCTGAACTAGAAACACAACTTTGCCCGCCCATTAAACGGTATCACCGCTTCCAATGCAAGTAAACACCCTCCAGGACCAGCTCTGCTGATGGGACTTGGAACAACCCTTTCCATTGGCGAGCAAGACTTGGGAAACCCTTTTGGCAAATGTGGTTTTCTTGTGTGACCGATTCTGGTGCAATAGGGTGGTGGTGCTGAATCCTATGCTCTGGGAACCAAAACCACACCACAGCTCAAAAATAGCTCATGGGTTCGCAGGTGCTGAAGGACTGAATATTGGTTGGCTATCCCCAAAATATGCTTGGTGCGATTCCCTGAGGATAGCGGTCATATTGAAGTATAAATGTGTAGCAGTGAGGGACGTTATCTGACTTTATTGCAAAGTAGACGCTGGAGATGGTGGTCCAATTCACCTGAATACAGAGATCTGTTCTCCAGCGCACTGAATAGTGTCCCTCGTTATTATATTGGTCCAGGAAGGATGTATGTAATATCTTTATTTCTATAGCACCATCCTTGTGCACAGCGCGTCACAGCAGTAATACACGGGACATAATAATATAACACACAGTGGAAATAAGGGCTTCATAAAAGTCATAGGAAAATGAGTCCCTGTCCCAAAGAGCTTACAATCGAAGGATCTTTATACATGGTGTGGTTGCGGTTCTTTATTGGTCTAACATTACTGTTGACAGGGCTCGAAAAATGTAACTTGCCTGCATCAGTCCGCCATGGAATTAAGCCGCTACGCAAGGCATTGTGGGGCGTGACTTCAGGAAGCAGAGCGGTGATTGGCAGCTCTGCTTCCCAAGCAGTTCTTCAGCATGATGCGCCAGGTCTGGGTATGCATGGAGGCTCCGCCAAGCTTTCAGGATCACAACGCCTATATCGAGGGGGAAACACTCGCGGACGGGGAACATTTGCCCAATACAGGGATCATGAACGGACAAAGATCTAGCCTCTCTCTCTAACCTCCTCCAACGTGGCCCGTTCCTGTATCTGTGGTTTCCCTCCGGTGTTCGCTGTAAGAGCGCTACACGCCGAACTCTGCTATGGACGTGTGTTACAATGTGTCACAGGGGAGTAGGTGGACGATGTAGCAGCTGTATTGGTTGTGGAGAAGTGTACATCACTTGTGATGTGTTTTAACGGACCAGTAAGATAGTTCTGTATAGAGCAGTGTTTCCCAACTCCAGTCCTCAGGGAACCCCAACAGGTCAGCTCTTAAGGATATCCCTGCTCCAGCACAGGTGGCTCAGTCGCTGATTGACCCACTTGTGCTGGAGCAGGGATATCCTTAAGTCCAGACCTGTTGGGGTTCCCCGAGGACTGGAGTTGGGAAACACTGGTATATAGAGGAAGATGTAGCGTGCTGACCTTTCCAGACGTGTGTGTGTGTGTGTGTCTGTGTGTGTCAAATTGGTGCAGTTTGGTATTTCCTAGACTTTTTCACCAGACGCAAATGGTCAACCATGGCAGTGAACGTTTCTGTGTGTGTTTGTCACAGGCATCTCGTTCGTGCTGTTCGTGCGCTGGGCGTCCACAGGAATATGCCATGACTGCCTTTTATTCTCATGCGCTGCTTGCTGTGTAAGAGTATTCACCTGTTGGAGGTCTTACATTGTGTTGTGCACCTGTGGCCTCTGCCATCTTCATGATGTGTCCTGATCCTTTCTGTCGGCACCCTTGTGATAATAAATAATGCAGTATAACTTAACCGGCATTTTGATGTTGCTTGTGCATTTAATTTTCACTGATCACCAGAGATCCTGAGTGTTGACACTGAGCATTGAAACATGTCGGCGACAGGGGAGGGGGGTTAGAGAGTTAAATGTGCTGGCAGTTTGACATGCTGTGTGGAATGACATGGGGCGTGAGACCCCATGGGACTGAGTACAGTTACAACTTTGTAGCAATGCTATTTAGGGATGGGAGATATGGAACCAGGGCTGCTGTATATATCTGTGCCGTGTTCCTGTGACTTGGAATGAAAATTCCTGTGTGTCCGTCATTTAAAGCATTCCCCCGGGGAGTGTGCACGTGTTCAGAGGCGTGGGTGGGTTAGCCGTGTCTGGAGGGTGAATACAGGGAGGAGAATGTATTGTGTTGCACCCGAGACGGATACTTTTTATAGGTAGGAGAAGCCTGAGCTATTTGTGGCGTTTTCTCCCCTATCATTAGAGGGATTCACTTGGTTTCTCCCCATATCTGCGGGTTCCATGCAATAAGGAACTGCGGGGGGTAGGTTATCCAAAGTTGCCTGTCCGGCAGACAAGGGTCAGTTTTTTGATGTATTTTGTCTCGTCCTTTTTTATGGGGCGTTTTTTATTTTTTACATCTGCTTTGTTCATGTGTAATGAGCAGTTAAGATATTGAGTGTCTGGGAAGTCAAAATGCAGCTCTCCCCAGAGCTCGGTGCCAGTGCAAACAATGGCATGCTAACCTCCACCCCGGCAGGGCATGCAAAGGGGGCAAGACACTAACATTAGGAAGGCTATAGGGCAACTTGTTGGAGGTGATGTGATTAGCTGATGTCAGGGAATGGAGCTGGCATCAAACAATGGGATCCAGTCAATGTCTGCAAATGATGCCTGTACTGGAGGCGTAATGCCTCTTAATGGTGATACTATTCGCCTGTATAAATATGGATGTTGGTTACAGGGTGATCCCGCTGGAGTACATAGATATAACTTGTATTTGTTACACGGCAATTCCGTTATATTGGGAAGTGATGCACGTAAAACGGTTATCTTGATTATCTCACACACCGCTCCTCCTCTATACAAATCCCTAACCCAGGCTACCGGTCTCATGCAGCACACACACACACACACACACACACACACACACACACACACACACACACACACACACACACACACACACACACACTCTTCCCTCTGCCCATCTCCTTTCTTGACCTCCCACCTCCAAGACTTCTCCCAGGCAGCATCACACATATGTAATTCCCGACCCCGCTACATCGCTCTCCCCCACCTCTCGCACATTTAAACCTGACCTGAGGTCTTCAACCTCCGGCCTCTACCATAATCCCGATCCCCTGTTATACAGCTATGAGATTCCCCACTCAGTAACACTCCTACCTCCGGCCTCTCCCATAATCCCGATCCCCTGTTATACAGCTATGAGCTTCCCCACTCAGAAACACACCAACCTCCTACCTCCGGCCTCTCCCATAATCCCGATCCCCTGTTATACAGCTGTGAGCTTCCCCACTCAGAAACACCAACCTCCTACCTCCGGCCTCTCCCATAATCCCGATCCCCTGTTATACAGCTATGAGCTTCCCCACTCAGAAACACACCAACCTCCTACCTCCGGCCTCTCCCATAATCCCGATCCCCTGTTATACAGCTGTGAGCTTCTTCACTCAGAAACACCAACCTCCTACCTCCGGCCTCTCCCATAATCCCGATCCCCTGTTATACAGCTATGAGATTCCCCACTCAGAAACACACCAACCTCCTACCTTCTCCTGTACCTCATGTTTCCACGCTCCCTTCCTTATAGAGTGTAAGCTCCTGGGCGCAGGTCCTGATTACTTACTGTACCCGTGTACGATATGTTAAGGTTTTATTGTTATCGCATTGTATAGTTCTGTGGAATATATTGGCAAGTTTTAAATAAATGACGATAATACTCAAAATTAAAAAGGGTGACATTGCTGCAGGTAATAGGTGAATGAATCCTCCATTGCAGTTAATGGGGGTTACTGATAAGTGTGTATCGGGTGATCCTGGCTTTCACGGGGCAAATCTTCTGTAATACTATAGTACTACTGGTGATGCTTGTTAGAGGGTATTCTGTTGACCGCTCGGGGTATTTCTTGCGGGTAATCCCGACTTCTAACCGGAGATCCTGTTGAAGCCGAAGGGAGCAGTGTAATGGGGGGATCCTGACTTCTGTGAGGGTGATCCTACTGAGGCGTAATGGGGAGCCCCTGACCACTATATATTTAGGGTTCCCAGGTGTCCAGTATTGAACCGGACTGTCCTGTATTTGGTCACTGTCCACTAAAAAGCGAGACGCAATACGGGACTGGTGTTACCTCTGGACATAATGACCTGCTCGGCTTGGGGGGCTGCGGGATTTCCCAAAGCAGGGCTGTTGCTAGGGGGCTGGACAACTTCCTCCATTCTGATTGGTTTCATTACCCAGCAGCAGCCAATCAGGAGGAGGCGTCGGGAGCCTGGGAGTGGGGCCAAGGAGAGGAGGAAACCGCATGGAGCTGAGAGAAGTGTGTCTCTTTTGTGTATGTCGCACCTTTCACCGTTGTGGCCAGTATTTTTGGAGAGCCACCTGGCAACCTTAGCTATGTGGGGCGAGGGGTAGTGTTTAGGAGCAAGGGGTGCACTGACGTCTGCGGGAACATGTCTGTGATGGGAGGACCCGGCTGCTCCCATTATCCGATACACCGTGTGCTATAGAAAGTAACAGTTGCAGATCTCTCCGGGGCGGGGAATGGTCGGGTACAGGGAGAGGTGAAAGTTTGGCGTTGGGCCAGACTCTGCAGTGAGGGGGGGGGTGAGGGGGCAGGGGGGATGAAGGGGGGGTGGGGGGGTTCATTCAGCTCAAACCTCAAACGACTTAAAAAATGTTTAAAAAAAAATAAAAAATTAAGAGATAATTCCATGTCCAGAGGTTTCAAACCAGATGTAACTGGATTCTCCCCCCCCCCCCCGACCTCGCTATGAATCATGGGTAAAAGTAAGCATCTTCCTCCCCCCCCCCCCCCCCCCTCCTCCTTCTTTTTTTTTTTTTTGTCTTTTGTTTAATCTCACTGTACAGCTCATGATTGGATGATTGGCAGAGCAATGCCCACACTAGGCAGGGATCCCGCAGGTCTTTATAGGGGGGATTGGGGGGGGTGTCATGCAGTCTGTGCCGCCCACCCAACGGAATCCTTACAGGGGAGTCAAAAAAAAAACCCCCTTCTCCCTCCTTCTACTTCCCTGTCCCTTCCTTGCCCCTTCCCTGTCCCTTTCCTGCCCCTTTCCTGCCCCTTTCCTCCTCTCTTCCTGCTTCCTTTTCTCCTGTTCCGTGGCCGGAACGCAGGAGACCCGTGAGTATCCGTGGGAAATGCGCCTGCCTGCGGCTGGCCACCGAGGGGTTAACGCGGAATGCGTGCGAGGGTAATAATAATGCATATTGTGAGAGCCGGTGTGACCGCGCGGCGTGAGATTGCCGTGATATATTCCTGCGTTCGGCACCCCGGTGAGCGCGTTACCCTTGCAGCGCCCGCACAAAACCCTCTTATTTAGGGGAAAGAAATTCTTTTGTCGCTAGCGCTGATGGATCATGGATTGAGGTAATTGCTTCCTCCCCTCCCCCCTCCCTTCTCCTCCCCCCCTCCTCCTCCCCTCTTCCCCCCCCCCCCTCTTCCCCATCCATGTCTAACCCTCCCCTCCCACCCCCCCTTCTCCCCCCCCCTCTTTTTCTCAGATCAACCTCATCCTCTCTCCCTGTGAATGGAGTCTGCGGGCTGACGAGAGGCTGGTGTTGGCAGAATGCCAGCTCTGCGTGTGTGTGTGTGCACGTGTGTGTGGTGTGTGTGTGTGCGATGGCCTGCAGTCTGGGCCTTTTTATATAAGGAGCATGCGTCATCTCACACTTGACGGAAGGGTCTGGCGGAGGAGGGGGGCCTCCCCCCTGAGTTGTGGGGGGAGGTGGGGAATTTAATCTGTCTGACCCACGGAAGGGAAGTCATGCAGTGGCAGGTAACGGCTGCAGGCTGCCCCTGCACATGGGGGTACCTGGTTTTGAGGGTGCGTTTGACATGCTTTAGGGACCCTTGATGAATAGTTGTGATGCTTGGTTCCTGGTAACCATGTCGGTTTTCGTGATGTGTGTGTGTGCGTGTGCACGCGCGTGTGTGTGTGCCGGTTTCCTTGTAACGCTGTGCCAGTTTCCGTGTTGTGATACTGTGTGTGTGTGCCGGGTTCCTTGTTGTAACGCTGTACCAGTTTCGGTGTTGTGATGCTGGCTGTGTGTGTGTGTGTGTTGGGTTCCTTGTAGCGCTGTGCCAGTTTCCGTGTTGTGATGGTGTGTGTGTGTGTGTTGCTCACGTTGTGTAGGTGTTGGGATTGACACTGGGTCTCTGCGTTAGTCGGGGGTCTGTCAGCCGGTAAGGGGTTGTTCTAAAAACGGTTTAACTTTCACTACCTCTGTGCTGCTCGTTCCGTGTGTGTGTGTGTGTGTGTGTGTGTGTGTGTGTGTGTGTGTGTGTGTGTGTGTCTGACACATAAGCCACACAGTGAATATAGACGTGTAAGAAGCAGAAAAGTACATGCCACAAATTGTGTGCAACTATCTGGCCACTTCCACATTGCGGTGTGTTTTGACTGTGTGGGTGTGTGTTTCCGCTTTGTGCCTGTCGGCCGCCCGCGCTCTGTCGGCCGCCCGCGCTCTGTCGGCCGCCCGCGCTCTGTCGGCCGCCCGCGCTCTGTCGGCCGCCCGCGCTCTGTCGGCCGCCCGCGCTCTGTCGGCCGCCCGCGCTCTGTCGGCCGCCCGCGCTCTGTCGGCCGCCCGCGCTCTGTCGGCCGCCCGCGCTCTGTCGGCCGCCCGCGCTCTGTCGGCCGCCCGCGCTCTGTCGGCCGCCCGCGCTCTGTCGGCCGCCCGCGCTCTGTCGGCCGCCCGCGCTCTGTCGCACATGAAACACTTTTATGCCTGACTTTCCTGTATCCCGTTTTCCTATGTCGCATCGTTCTCTATCAAAGAGGGATATGTTACGCGAGATCCGAAACCCCCTCCTGTTCCCGGACCCCCCGTCCTGTTCCCGGACCCCATGGCGGCACATTGAAATGGCCGTCGCTGTCCACCCTGAACAATGCCTAACCTGAATGTTGATTCCGTGTTGACGCACAGACTTTGTAAACACGCGGTGCGGTGTGTGGGAGGTTTGCCGGGATTCTGCGCGCGTACCTGTGCGGATTTTGTATCCGACGCGCTGAGGACCGCGCGTGTTGTAGGGGTTTCCCCAGCCCTGCCTCCCCTCGCGCGTGAAAGCGGCCTCACTCTGGTGTGTTGTACGTTGCAACGGTGAAAATGTTGTTTAACAATCTTTACACAAATGCAGTTTCACTGCCCATCACATTTATACCAAAGGCGGCCAACTCCAGTCCTCAAGGGCCACCAACAGGTCAGGTTTTCAGGATATCCCTGCTTTACACAGGTGGCTCACTCTTTGACTGAGCCACCTGTGCTGAAGCAGGGATATCCTTAACGTGTTGGTGGCCCCTGGCTTGGTGGCTCTGTTGGTGTAGAGGTCGAAGTGCTGTGTGCGGTAATACAAGTGTAATTGTTTGCCGGCAGTAATGTGTTTCCCAGCGTTGGGTGAGAGTTTATTCCCGCCAGGCCGCGGCCCCTCGCTCGGGAACTCCCGTGGGAAATATTAGCCACGTGGTATTACTGCTGATTACCAGCCGTGCGCCATCGTATGTTTCCTTTTATATTCGCCAAAAATAGGTGTTCTACTTGGCCATGTTTGGGGCGATAGGCGCGCCCTGTGCTCCAGCGGCAGTATGTTACTAGTAGCGGTACTGAGTATCTCTGAAGAAACTAGTGAAACGGTTAGGTTCGGTAGTGAGGACACGCCGGGGAGGGACACGTCAGGACGTCACACTACACGCATTGCCTTGTATCCAGCTGCAGGAAATGGTTACTAGAGCGGGGGAGCATGCGTAGTGTCCCAGCCTTTGAAGTGGGTGATTCTGGTTTGATCGCGGTGTCCGCTTCTTGTGACCTTGGGCAAGTCACTTTATATCCGAGCCACTAACATTTACGGGGGAAGGGCCCCCGCGACAGTCTATGTACATGCAGGGCTGCGCGTTTCCCGGCCACGTACACGCGTGTTACCCCGAGCAGGGCTGCGCGTTTCCCGGCCACGTACACCCGTGTTACCCCGAGCAGGGCTGCGCGTTTCCCGGCCACGTACACCCGTGTTACCCCGAGCAGGGCTGCGCGTTTCCCGGCCACGTACACGCGTGTTACCCCGAGCAGGGCTGCGCGTTTCCCGGCCACGTACACCCGTGTTACCCCGAGCAGGGCTGCGCGTTTCCCGGCCACGTACACCCGTGTTACCCCGAGCAGGGCTGCGCGTTTCCCGGCCACGTACACCCGTGTTACCCGAGCAGGGCTGCGCGTTTCCCGGCCACGTACACCCGTGTTACCCCGAGCAGGGTTGCGCGTTTCCCGGCCACGTACTCGCTTGTTACCCCGAGCAGGGCTGCGTATTTCCTGGCCCCGTACACACGTGTTACCCTGAACAGGGTTGCGTGTTTCTCAGCCCTGTACACACGTGTTACCCGAGCAGGGCTGCGTGTTACCCCAAGCAGTGCTGCGTGTTTCCCACCCCTGTACACACGCGTGTTACCCTGAGCAGTGCTGCGTGTTTCCCACCCCCGTACACGTCTGGATGAAGGTAACACCTTTTTCAGTTGTAAAGATGATGCTAATGATCGTAGACGTTATTCTGTTACCCGCCTCTGTGTGTCTGACGTGAGCAGATCACGTGCCCAGTCCCATCCGCACACGCAGATCACGTGCCCAGTCCCATCCGCACACGCAGATCACGTGCCCAGTCCCATCCGCACGCGCAGATCACGTGCCCAGTCCCACCCGCACACGCAGATCACGTGCCCAGTCCCATCCGCACACGCAGATCACGTGCCCAGTCCCATCCGCACGCGCAGATCACGTGCCCAGTCCCATCCGCACACGCAGATCACGTGCCCAGTCCCATCCGCACACGCAGATCACGTGCCCAGTCCCACCCGCACACGCAGATCACGTGCCCAGGCCCATCCGCACACGCGCAGATCACGTGCCCAGTCCCATCCGCACACGCGCAGATCACGTGCCCAGTCCCACCCGCACACGCAGATCACGTGCCCAGTCCCATCCGCACACGCAGATCACGTGCCCAGTCCCATCCGCACGCGCAGATCACGTGCCCAGTCCCACCCGCACACGCGCAGATCACGTGCCCAGTCCCATCCGCACACGCGCAGATCACGTGCCCAGTCCCACCCGCACGCGCAGATCACGTGCCCAGTCCCATCCGCACACGCAGATCACGTGCCCAGTCCCATCCGCACACGCAGATCACGTGCCCAGTCCCATCCGCACACGCAGATCACGTGCCCAGGCCCATCCGCACACGCAGATCACGTGCCCAGTCCCACCCGCACACGCAGATCACGTGCCCAGGCCCATCCGCACACGCAGATCACGTGCCCAGTCCCACCCGCACACGTGCAGATCACGTGCCCAGTCCCACCCGCACCCGCACATGCGCAGATCACGTGCCCAGTCCCACCCGCACACGCAGATCACGTGCCCAGGCCCATCCGCACACGCAGATCACGTGCCCAGTCCCACCCGCACATGTGCAGATCACGTGCCCAGTCCCACCCGCACCCGCACATGCGCAGATCACGTGCCCAGTCCCACCCGCACACGCAGATCACGTGCCCAGGCCCATCCGCACACGCAGATCACGTGCCCAGTCTCACCCGCACGCGCAGATCACGTGCCCAGGCCCATCCGCACACGCAGATCACGTGCCCAGTCCCACCCGCACACGTGCAGATCACGTGCCCAGTCCCACCCGCACCCGCACATGCGCAGATCGCGTGCCCAGTCCCATCCGCACACGCAGATCACGTGCCCAGTCCCACCCGCACACGCAGATCACGTGCCCAGGCCCATCCGCACACGCAGATCACGTGCCCAGTCCCACCCGCACACGTGCAGATCACGTGCCCAGTCCCACCCGCACCCGCACATGCGCAGATCACGTGCCCAGGCCCATCCGCACACGCAGATCACGTGCCCAGTCTCACCCGCACGCGCAGATCACGTGCCCAGTCCCATCCGCACGCGCAGATCACGTGCCCAGGCCCATCCGCACACGCAGATCACGTGCCCAGTCCCACCCGCACACGCAGATCACGTGCCCAGGCCCATCCGCACACGCAGATCACGTGCCCAGTCCCACCCGCACGCGCAGATCACGTGCCCAGTCCCATCCGCACACGCAGATCACGTGCCCAGTCCCACCCGCACACGCGCAGATCACGTGCCCAGTCCCATCCGCACACGCAGATCACGTGCCCAGTCCCATCCGCACACGCAGATCACGTGCCCAGGCCCATCCGCACACGCAGATCACGTGCCCAGTCCCACCCGCACGCGCAGATCACGTGCCCAGTCCCATCCGCACACGCGCAGATCACGTGCCCAGTCCCATCCGCACACGCAGATCACGTGCCCAGTCCCATCCGCACACGCAGATCACGTGCCCAGGCCCATCCGCACGCGCAGATCACGTGCCCAGGCCCATCCGCACACGCAGATCACGTGCCCAGTCCCACCCGCACACGCGCAGATCACCTGCCCAGTCCCATCCGCACACGCAGATCACGTGCCCAGGCCCATCCGCACACGCAGATCACGTGCCCAGTCCCACCCGCACGCGCAGATCACCTGCCCAGTCCCACCCGCACACGCAGATCACGTGCCCAGGCCCATCCGCACACGCAGATCACGTGCCCAGTCTCACCCGCACGCGCAGATCACGTGCCCAGGCCCATCCGCACACGCAGATCACGTGCCCAGTCCCACCCGCACCCGCACATGCGCAGATCGCGTGCCCAGTCCCATCCGCACACGCAGATCACGTGCCCAGTCCCACCCGCACACGCAGATCACGTGCCCAGGCCCATCCGCACACGCAGATCACGTGCCCAGTCCCACCCGCACACGTGCAGATCACGTGCCCAGTCCCACCCGCACCCGCACATGCGCAGATCACGTGCCCAGGCCCATCCGCACACGCAGATCACGTGCCCAGTCTCACCCGCACGCGCAGATCGCGTGCCCAGTCCCATCCGCACGCGCAGATCACGTGCCCAGTCCCACCCGCACACGCAGATCACGTGCCCAGGCCCATCCGCACACGCAGATCACGTGCCCAGTCCCACCCGCACGCGCAGATCACGTGCCCAGTCCCATCCGCACACGCAGATCACGTGCCCAGTCCCACCCGCACACGCGCAGATCACGTGCCCAGTCCCATCCGCACACGCAGATCACGTGCCCAGTCCCATCCGCACCCGCACATGCGCAGATCACGTGCCCAGTCCCACCCGCACACGCGCAGATCACATGCCCAGTCCCACCCGCACACGCAGATCACGTGCCCAGTCCCACCCGCACACGCGCAGATCACGTGCCCAGTCCCACCCACACACGCGCAGATCACGTGCCCAGTCCCACCCACACACGCGCAGATCACGTGCCCAGTCCCACCCACACACGCGCAGATCACGTGCCCAGTCCCACCCACACACGCGCAGATCACATGCCCAGTCCCACCCGCACACGCGCAGATCACGTGCCCAGTCCCACCCGCACACGCAGATCACGTGCCCAGTCCCACCCGCACACGCGCAGATCACGTGCCCAGTCCCACCCGCACACGCAGATCACGTGCCATCGCTGCCTTAGCCCCTTGGGAGCCATTTGTTGACTTCCCATCTGGTAGCCAAATGGTTAATACCGTAATCTTTAATGGGCGTGACGTTATACCGTTACAAACCGATGAGACGCCGCCGCCGCTGGAAGCTACAGAGGGAGACGTGAGGTTCCTCAGCAGTGCGAATCCATCTCAGAAGTGGCTATCATAATTCACTACCTGTGGAAGTGGGAGAAGCCATTAAAATCCGTTCCCACTGACCATTGGCAATGTCCCGTTACCCGCCTGTGCCTCAGGCATAGAAGTTAAATTGCAAGCTCTGCGGGGCAGTGCCGCTGCGCTGGACCGCGTTACAGACCTGGATATTATCATACAATAAAATAGTGTGACTTCTTATTGTAGGCGTAATCTTGGTGATTGGGTGGCTCTGTGTGGAAATGAATACTCGCCACTCCGCTATAGGGGGACTGTGCAGGGTTTGGGGTTCTGCTTGGCTGTGCTTACTGGGGTAAGTGGGCTTTTTCCGATATACACGGGAGAAAGGGAGAAGAGAGGTGTTCGTGTTCTGTGTCACAACCCACAATCCTCCCTGAAACGGCAGAAATGGTTACAAATAAATACGATGTAAATGTGTGCCGCTCAATGCACCCTGGCTGCCAAAATGTGCTGTTTTTAAAGCTCCCTTTAGAAGCTGAGATGTGGTATATTAGATGGCCTATAATTTGCTGCCACTCGGGGTGTGTTGGAATACACAATGCAGATCTGAATCCGCCATTGCACACAGAGGGAGTCCTGTAAGTGCAGGTTATACAGGGTGATGAGACGATGTCTCTCATTGGGCAGTAGGACATTTGTAACCTGAATGCTAAGCGCAGACAAGTTCAGTTTGCATCTTGCTTTGTTAGCGGGCGTGAAGGATGCAGCAGATCCCAGACAGCATGACGGCGGCTCTCTCACTTACACTGCCTCTGTGCAGGGAGAGGGGCAGGGTGCCTCTGTGCAGGGAGAGGGGCAGGGTGCCTTTGTGCAGGGAGAGGGGCAGGGTGCCTTTGTGCAGGGAGAGGGGCAGGGTGCCTCTGTTGCAGGGAGAGGGGCAGGGTGCCTCTGTTGCAGGGAGAGGAGCAGGGTGCCTCTGTGCAGGGAGAGGGGCAGGGTGCCTCTGTGCAGGGAGAGGGGCAGGGTGCCTCTGTGCAGGGAGAGGGGCAGGGTGCCTCTGTGCAGGGAGAGGGGCAGGGTGCCTCTGTGCAAGGAGAGGGGCAGGGTGCCTCTTTGCAGGGAGAGGGGCAGGGTGCCTCTGTTGCAGGGAGAGGGGCAGGGTGCCACTGTGCAGGGAGAGGGGCAGGGTGCCTCTGTGCAGGAAGAGGGGCAGGGTGCCTCTGTGCAGGGAGAGGGGCAGGGTGCCTCTGTGCAGGGAGAGGGGCAGGGTGCCTCTGTGCAGGGAGAGGGGCAGGGTGCCACTGTGCAGGGAGAGGGGCAGGGTGCCTCTGTGCAGGGAGAGGGGCAGGGTGCCTCTGTGCAGGGAGAGGGGCAGGGTGCCTCTGTGCAGGGATGTGACGCATCTATCGGTGTGCAGCTTCAGTGAAGAGCTCAATGCTGTGTGATTGTGTGATTGTGTGATTGTGTGATGTGGATCATGCTTTCTGGAGGTTGCTGTGCTTCAGCTCTTGCATGTGATTGTAGATTAGCGCCACTTCTTCATACATGTTACACGTCCGCTTGCTACACCTGTGTGTAACTTGTGTGCATTCCAATGCAAACTGCAACATATGTTTCTGAAGAGGGTCTCCTTATATTATACACACAGCTAGGGGATGTGTGATACTTCCCCATATAACCTGCAGAAAGGAGGTCAGCCTACATTAAATCGTAACCAGGACTGTCTGATCCTGTCCCTGATACTCTGCAGGCGGGAGGTCATCCTACATTACATATACACCCAGGACTGTGTGAGCCTGTCCCTGATACTCTGCAGTCGGGAGGTCATCCTACATTACATATAACCCCAGGACGGTGTGAGCCTGTCCCTGATAATCTGCAATCCAGAAACCATTTCTGGCTCTTTCGTTCCAAAAAATAGTTGACCTTCCGCGTGGGATGAAGCCGGCGGCTGTATGCGTGGGATGAAGCCGGGGGCTGTATGCGTGGGATGAAGCCGGGGGCTGTATGCGTGGGATGAAGCCCGGGGCTGTATGCGTGGGATGAAGCCGGGGGCTGTATGCGTGGGATGGAGCCGGGGGCTGTATGCGTGGGATGAAGCCGGGGGCTGTATGCGTGGGATGAAGCCGGGGGCTGTATGCGTGGGATGGAGCCGGGGGCTGTATGCGTGGGATGAAGCCGGGGGCTGTATGCGTGGGATGAAGCCGGGGGCTGTATGCGTGGGATGGAGCCGGGGGCTGTATGCGTGGGATGAAGCCGGGGGCTGTATGCGTGGGATGAAGCCGGGGGCTGTATGCGTGGGATGGAGCCGGGGGCTGTGTGCGTGGGATGAAGCCGGCGGCTGTATGCGTGGGATGAAGCCGGGGCTGTATGCGTGGGATGAAGCCCGGGGCTGTATGCGTGGGATGAAGCCGGGGGCTGTATGCGTGGGATGAAGCCGGGGGCTGTATGCGTGGGATGAAGCCGCGGGCTGTGTGCGTGGGATGAAGCCGGCGGCTGTATGCGCGGGATGAAGCCGGCGGCTGTATGCGCGGGATGAAGCCGGGGGCTGTATGCGCGGGATGAAGCCGGGGGCTGTGTGCGTGGGATGAAGCCGGCAGCTGTATGCGTGGGATGAAGCCGGCGGCTGTATGCGTGGGATGAAGCCGGGGGCTGTGTGCGTGGGATGAAGCCGGGGGCTGTATGCGCGGGATGAAGCCGGGGGCTGTATGCGCGGGATGAAGCCGGGGGCTGTATGCGCGGGATGAAGCCGGGGGCTGTATGCGTGGGATGAAGCCGGCGGCTGTATGCGTGGGATGAAGCCGGCGGCTGTATGCGTGGGATGATGCCGGGGGCTGTATGCGTGGGATGAAGCCGGCGGCTGTATGCGTGGGATGATGCCGGGGGCTGTGTGCGTGGGATGAAGCCGGGGGCTGTATGCGTGGGATGAAGCCGGCGGCTGTGTGCGTGGGATGAAGCCGGGGGCTGTATGCGTGGGATGATGCCGGGGGCTGTATGCGCGGGATGATGCCGGGGGCTGTGTGCGTGGGATGATGCCGGGGGCTGTATGCGTGGGATGAAGCCGGCGGCTGTATGCGTGGGATGAAGCCGGCGGCTGTATGCGTGGGATGAAGCCGGGGGCTGTGTGCGTGGGATGAAGCCGGCGGCTGTATGCGTGGGATGAAGCCGGGGGCTGTGTGCGTGGGATGAAGCCGGCGGCTGTGTGCGTGGGATGAAGCCGGCGGCTGTATGCGTGGGATGAAGCCGGGGGCTGTATGCGTGGGATGAAGCCGGCGGCTGTGTGCGTGGGATGAAGCCGGGGCCTGTATGCGTGGGATGAAGCCGGGGCCTGTGTGCGTGGGATGATGCCGGGGGCTGTGTGCGTGGGATGATGCCGGGGGCTGTGTGCGTGGGATGAAGCCGGGGGCTGTGTGCGTGGGATGAAGCCGGGGGCTGTGTGCGTGGGATGAAGCCGGGGGCTGTGTGCGTGGGATGAAGCCGGGGGGCTGTATGCGTGGGATGAAGCCGGGGGCTGTATGCGTGGGATGAAGCCGGGGGGCTGTATGCGTGGGATGAAGCCGGGGGCTGTGTGCGTGGGATGAAGCCGGGGGCTGTGTGCGTGGGATGAAGCCGGGGGCTGTGTGCGTGGGATGAAGCCGGGGGCTGTGTGCGTGGGATGAAGCCGGGGGCTGTGTGCGTGGGATGAAGCCGGCGGCTGTATGCGTGGGATGAAGCCGGCGGCTGTATGCGGGGGATGAAGCCGGCGGCTGTATGCGCGGGATGAAGCCGGGGGCTGTGTGCGTGGGATGAAGCCGGCGGCTGTATGCGTGGGATGAAGCCGGCGGCTGTGTGCGTGGGATGAAGCCGGGGGCTGTATGCGTGGGATGAAGCCCGGGGCTGTGTGCGTGGGATGAAGCCGGGGGCTGTGTGCGTGGGATGAAGCCGGGGGCTGTGTGCGTGGGATGAAGCCGGGGGCTGTGTGCGTGGGATGAAGCCGGGGGCTGTGTGCGTGGGATGAAGCCGGCGGCTGTATGCGTGGGATGAAGCCGGCGGCTGTATGCGTGGGATGAAGCCGGGGGCTGTGTGCGTGGGATGAAGCCGGCGGCTGTATGCGTGGGATGAAGCCGGCGGCTGTATGCGTGGGATGAAGCCGGGGGCTGTGTGCGTGGGATGAAGCCGGGGGCTGTGTGCGTGGGATGATGCCGGGGGCTGTGTGCGCGGGATGATGCCGGGGGCTGTATGCGTGGGATGAAGCCGGCGGCTGTATGCGTGGGATGATGCCGGGGGCTGTATGCGTGGGATGAAGCCGGGGGCTGTATGCGTGGGATGAAGCCGGGGGCTGTATGCGTGGGATGATGCCGGGGGCTGTATGCGTGGGATGAAGCCGGGGGCTGTATGCGTGGGATGAAGCCGGGGGATGAAGCCGGGGGCTGTGTGCGGGGGATGAAGCCGGCGGCTGTATGCGTGGGATGAAGCCGGCGGCTGTATGCGTGGGATGAAGCCGGGGGCTGTATGCGTGGGATGAAGCCCAGGGCTGTGTGCGTGGGATGATGCCGGCGGCTGTATGCGTGGGATGAAGCCGGGGGCTGTGTGCGTGGGATGAAGCCCGGGGCTGTGTGCGTGGGATGATGCCGGCGGCTGTATGCGTGGGATGAAGCCGGGGGCTGTATGCGTGGGATGAAGCCCGGGGCTGTATGCGCGGGATGATGCCGGGGGCTGTGTGCGTGGGATGAAGCCGGGGTTGTGTGCGTGGGATGATGCCGGGGGCTGTATGCGTGGGATGAAGCCGGCGGCTGTATGCGGGGGATGAAGCCGGCGGCTGTATGCGTGGGATGATGCCGGGGGCTGTGTGCGTGGGATGAAGCCGGGGGCTGTGTGCGTGGGATGAAGCCGGGGGCTGTGTGCGTGGGATGAAGCCGGGGGCTGTGTGCGTGGGATGAAGCCGGGGGGCTGTATGCGTGGGATGAAGCCGGGGGGCTGTATGCGTGGGATGAAGCCGGGGGCTGTATGCGTGGGATGAAGCCGGGGGCTGTATGCGTGGGATGAAGCCGGGGGCTGTGTGCGTGGGATGATGCCGGGGGCTGTATGCGTGGGATGAAGCCCGGGGCTGTGTGCGTGGGATGAAGCCGGGGGCTGTGTGCGTGGGATGAAGCCGGGGGCTGTGTGCGTGGGATGAAGCCGGCGGCTGTATGCGTGGGATGAAGCCGGCGGCTGTATGCGTGGGATGAAGCCGGGGGCTGTGTGCGTGGGATGAAGCCGGCGGCTGTATGCGTGGGATGAAGCCGGCGGCTGTGTGCGTGGGATGAAGCCGGGGGCTGTGTGCGTGGGATGAAGCCCGGGGCTGTGTGCGTGGGATGATGCCGGCGGCTGTATGCGTGGGATGAAGCCGGGGGCTGTATGCGTGGGATGAAGCCCGGGGCTGTATGCGCGGGATGATGCCGGGGGCTGTGTGCGTGGGATGAAGCCGGGGTTGTGTGCGTGGGATGAAGCCGGGGGCTGTGTGCGTGGGATGATGCCGGGGGCTGTATGCGTGGGATGATGCCGGGGGCTGTATGCGTGGGATGAAGCCGGGGGCTGTGTGCGTGGGATGAAGCCGGGGGCTGTGTGCGTGGGATGAAGCCGGGGGCTGTGTGCGTGGGATGAAGCCCGGGGCTGTGTGCGTGGGATGAAGCCGGCGGCTGTATGCGTGGGATGAAGCCGGCGGCTGTATGCGTGGGATGAAGCCGGGGGCTGTGTGCGTGGGATGAAGCCGGGGGCTGTATGCGTGGGATGAAGCCGGGGGCTGTATGCGTGGGATGAAGCCGGGGGCTGTGTGCGTGGGATGAAGCCGGGGGCTGTGTGCGTGGGATGAAGCCGGCAGCTGTATGCGTGGGATGAAGCCGGGGGCTGTATGCGTGGGATGAAGCCGGGGGCTGTGTGCGTGGGATGAAGCCGGGGGCTGTGTGCGTGGGATGAAGCCGGGGGCTGTGTGCGTGGGATGAAGCCGGGGGCTGTGTGCGTGGGATGAAGCCGGGGGCTGTATGCGTGGGATGAAGCCGGGGGCTGTGTGCGTGGGATGATGCCGGGGGCTGTGTGCGTGGGATGAAGCCGGGGGCTGTGTGCGTGGGATGAAGCCGGGGGCTGTATGCGTGGGATGAAGCCGGGGGCTGTATGCGTGGGATGAAGCCGGCGGCTGTATGCGTGGGATGAAGCCGGGGGCTGTATGCGTGGGATGAAGCCGGGGGCTGTATGCGTGGGATGAAGCCGGCGGCTGTATGCGTGGGATGAAGCCGGGGGCTGTATGCGTGGGATGAAGCCGGGGGCTGTATGCGCGGGATGATGCCGCGGGCTGTATGCGTGGGATGAAGCCGGCGGCTGTATGCGTGGGATGAAGCCGGGGGCTGTGTGCGTGGGATGAAGCCGGCGGCTGTGTGCGTGGGATGAAGCCGGGGGCTGTATGCGTGGGATGATGCCGGGGGCTGTATGCGTGGGATGAAGCCCGGGGCTGTATGCGTGGGATGATGCCGGGGGCTGTATGCGGGGGATGAAGCCGGGGGCTGTATGCGTGGGATGATGCCGGGGGCTGTATGCGGGGGATGATGCCGGGGGCTGTATGCGGGGGATGAAGCCGGGGGCTGTATGCGGGGGATGAAGCCGGCGGCTGTGTGCGTGGGATGAAGCCCGGGGCTGTGTGCGTGGGATGATGCTGGGGTCTGTATGCGTGGGATGAAGCCGGGGTTGTGTGCGTGGGATGAAGCCGGGGGCTGTGTGCGTGGGATGAAGCCGGCGGCTGTATGCGTGGGATGAAGCCGGCGGCTGTGTGCGTGGGATGAAGCCGGCGGCTGTGTGCGTGGGATGATGCCGGGGGCTGTATGCGTGGGATGAAGCCGGGGGCTGTATGCGTGGGATGAAGCCGGGGGCTGTATGCGTGGGATGAAGCCGGCGGCTGTATGCGTGGGATGAAGCCGGCGGCTGTATGCGTGGGATGAAGCCGGCGGCTGTGTGCGGGGGATGAAGCCGGCGGCTGTATGCGCGGGATGAAGCCGGCGGCTGTATGCGTGGGATGAAGCCGGGGGCTGTATGCGTGGGATGAAGCCGGGGGCTGTATGCGTGGGATGAAGCCGTGGGATGAAGCCCGGGGCTGTGTGCGTGGGATGATGCCGGGGGCTGTATGCGCGGGATGAAGCCGGGGGGCTGTATGCGGGGGATGAAGCCGGGGGCTGTATGCGTGGGATGAAGCCGGGGGCTGTATGCGTGGGATGAAGCCGGGGGGCTGTATGCGTGGGATGAAGCCGCGGGCTGTATGCGGGGGATGAAGCCGGGGGCTGTATGCGTGGGATGAAGCCGGCGGCTGTATGCGTGGGATGAAGCCGGCGGCTGTATGCGTGGGATGAAGCCGGGGGCTGTGGGTGTGGGATGAAGCCGGGGGCTGTATGCGTGGGATGAGGCCGGCGACTGTATGCGTGGAATGAAGCCGGGGGCTGTATGCGTGGGATAAAGCTGGCAACTGTATGCGTGGGATGAAGCCGGCGGCTGTATGCGTGGGATGAAGCCGGCGGCTGTGTGCGTGGGATGGAGCCGGGGGCTGTATGCGTGGGATGAAGCCGGCGGCTGTATGCGTGGGATGGAGCCGGGGGCTGTGTGCGTGGGATGAAGCCGGGGGCTGTATGCGTGGGATGAAGCCGGCGACTGTATGCGTGGAATGAAGCCGGGGGCTGTATGCGTGGGATGGAGTCGGGGGCTGTATGCGTGGAATGATGCCGGGGGCTGTATGCGTGGGATGATGCCGGGGGCTGTGTGCGTGGGATGATGCCGGGGGCTGTATGCGTGGGATGAAGCCGGCGGCTGTATGCGTGGGATGAAGCCGGCGGCTGTATGCGTGGGATGAAGCCGGGGGCTGTATGCGTGGGATGATGCCGGGGGCTGTGTGCGTGGGATGATGCCGGGGGCTGTATGCGTGGGATGAAGCCGGCGGCTGTATGCGTGGGATGAAGCCGGCGGCTGTATGCGTGGGATGAAGCCGGGGGCTGTATGCGTGGGATGATGCCGGCGGCTGTATGCGTGGGATGAAGCCGGGGGCTGTATGCGTGGGATGAAGCCGGGGGCTGTATGCGTGGGATGATGCCGGCGGCTGTATGCGTGGGATGAAGCCGGGGGCTGTATGCGTGGGATGAAGCCGGCGACTGTATGCGTGGAATGAAGCCGGGGGCTGTATGCGTGGGATGGAGTCGGGGGCTGTATGCGTGGGATGGAGCCGGGGGCTGTGTGCGTGGGATGAAGCCGGGGGCTGTATGCGTGGGATGAAGCCGGCGGCTGTGTGCGTGGGATGATGCCGGGGGCTGTATGCGTGGGTTGAAGCCGGCGGCTGTGTGCGTGGGATGAAGCCGGCGGCTGTGTGCGTGGGATGAAGCCGGCGGCTGTATGCGTGGGATGAAGCCGGGGGCTGTATGCGTGGGATGAAGCCGGGGGCTGTATGCGTGGGATGAAGCCGGGGGCTGTATGCGTGGGATGAAGCCGGGGGCTGTATGCGTGGGATGAAGCCGGGGGCTGTATGCGTGGGATGAAGCCGGGGGCTGTATGCGCGGGATGAAGCCGGCGGCTGTGTGCGCGGGATGAAGCCGGCGGCTGTGTGCGCGGGATGAAGCCGGCGGCTGTGTGCGCGGGATGATGCCGGGGGCTGTATGCGTGGGATGAAGCCGGCGGCTGTATGCGTGGGATGAAGCCGGCGGCTGTATGCGTGGGATGAAGCCGGGGGCTGTATGCGTGGGATGAAGCCACGGGCTGTGTGCGTGGGATGAAGCCGGGGGCTGTGTGCGTGGGATGAAGCCGGGGGCTGTATGCGTGGGATGAAGCCGGGGGCTGTATGCGTGGGATGATGCCGGGGGCTGTGTGCGTGGGATGAGGCCGGCGACTGTGTGCGCGGGATGATGCCGGGGGCTGTATGCGCGGGATGAAGCCGGCGGCTGTGTGCGTGGGATGAAGCCGGCGGCTGTGTGCGTGGGATGATGCCGGGGGCTGTATGCGCGGGATGAAGCCGGCGGCTGTGTGCGTGGGATGAAGCCGGCGGCTGTATGCGTGGGATGAAGCCGGGGGCTGTGTGCGCGGGATGATGCCGGGGGCTGTATGCGCGGGATGAAGCCGGCGGCTGTGTGCGTGGGATGAAGCCGGCGGCTGTGTGCGTGGGATGAAGCCGGCGGCTGTGTGCGCGGGATGATGCCGGGGGCTGTATGCGCGGGATGAAGCCGGCGGCTGTGTGCGTGGGATGAAGCCGGCGGCTGTATGCGTGGGATGAAGCCGGGGGCTGTATGCGTGGGATGAAGCCGGGGGCTGTGTGCGTGGGATGAAGCCGGGGGCTGTATGCGTGGGATGAAGCCGGGGGCTGTATGCGTGGGATGAAGCCGGCGGCTGTGTGCGTGGGATGAAGCCGGGGGCTGTATGCGTGGAATGAAGCCGGCGGCTGTGTGCGTGGGATGAAGCCGGCGGCTGTGTGTGTGGGATGAAGCCGGGGGCTGTGCGCGTGGGATGAAGCCGGGGGCTGTGCGCGTGGGATGAAGCCGGGGGCTGTATGCGTGGGATGAAGCCGGCGGCTGTATGCGTGGGATGAAGCCGGGGGCTGTGTGCGTGGGATGAAGCCGGGGGCTGTGCGCGTGGGATGAAGCCGGGGGCTGTGCGCGTGGGATGAAGCCGGGGGCTGTATGCGTGGGATGAAGCCGGGGGCTGTATGCGTGGAATGAAGCCGGCGGCTGTATGCGTGGGATGAAGCCGGCGGCTGTGTGCGTGGGATGAAGCCGGGGGCTGTGTGCGTGGGATGAAGCCGGGGGCTGTGTGCGTGGGATGAAGCCGGCGGCTGTGTGCGTGGGATGAAGCCGGGGGCTGTATGCGCGGGATGAAGCCGGTGGCTGTGTGCGTGGGATGAAGCCGGCGGCTGTGTGCGTGGGATGAAGCCGGCGGCTGTATGCGTGGGATGAAGCCGGCGGCTGTGTGCGTTGGATGAAGCCGGCGGCTGTGTGCGTGGAATGAAGCCGGCGGCTGTATGCGTGGGATGAAGCCGGGGGCTGTATGCGTGGGATGAAGCCGGCGGCTGTGTGCGTGGGATGAAGCCGGGGCCTGTATGCGTGGGATGAAGCCGGGGCCTGTGTGCGTGGGATGATGCCGGGGGCTGTGTGCGTGGGATGAAGCCGGGGGCTGTATGCGTGGGATGAAGCCGGGGCTGTATGCGTGGGATGAAACCGGGGGCTGTATGCGTGGGATGAAGCCGGGGGCTGTGTGCGTGGGATGATGCCGGGGGCTGTATGCGTGGGATGAAGCCGGGGGCTGTGTGCGTGGGATGAAGCCGGGGGCTGTATGCGTGGGATGAAGCCGGGGGCTGTATGCGTGGGATGAAGCCGGCGGCTGTATGCGTGGGATGAAGCCGGGGGCTGTATGCGTGGGATGAAGCCGGGGGCTGTATGCGTGGGATGAAGCCGGGGCCTGTATGCGGGGGATGAAGCCGGCGGCTGTATGCGGGGGATGAAGCCGGGGCCTGTATGCGTGGGATGAAGCCGGCGGCTGTATGCGCGGGATGAAGCCGGCGGCTGTATGCGCGGGATGAAGCCGGGGCCTGTATGCGTGGGATGATGCCAGGGGCTGTATGCGCGGGATGAAGCCGGGGGCTGTATGCGCGGGATGAAGCCGGGGCCTGTATGCGCGGGATGATGCCGGGGGCTGTATGCGTGGGATGAAGCCGGGGGCTGTATGCGTGGGATGAAGCCGGGGGCTGTATGCGTGGGATGAAGCCGGGGGCTGTATGCGTGGGATGAAGCCGGGGCCTGTATGCGTGGGATGAAGCCGGGGGCTGTATGCGTGGGATGAAGCCGGGGGCTGTATGCGTGGGATGAAGCCGGTGGCTGTATGCGTGGGATGAAGCCGGCGGCTGTGTGCGTGGGATGAAGCCGGCGGCTGTGTGCGTGGGATGAAGCCGGCGGCTGTATGCGTGGGATGAAGCCGGCGGCTGTATGCGTGGGATGAAGCCGAGGGCTGTATGCGTGGGATGAAGCCGGGGGCTGTATGCGTGGGATGAAGCCGGGGGCTGTGTGCGTGGAATGAAGCCGGGGGCTGTATGCGTGGGATGAAGCCGGGGGCTGGATGCGTGGGATGATGCCGGGGGCTGTGTGCGTGGGATGAAGCCGGGGCCTGTATGCGTGGGATGAAGCCGGGGCCTGTATGCGTGGAATGAAGCCGGCGGCTGTGTGCGTGGGATGAAGCCGGCGGCTGTGTGCGTGGGATGAAGCCGGCGGCTGTGTGCGTGGGATGAAGCCCGGGGCTGTGTGCGTGGGATGAAGCCGGGGGCTGTATGCGTGGGATGAAGCCGGGGGCTGTATGCGTGGGATGAAGCCGGCGGCTGTATGCGTGGGATGAAGCCGGCGGCTGTATGCGTGGGATGATGCCAGGGGCTGTATGCGTGGGATGAAGCCGGGGCCTGTATGCGTGGGATGATGCCGGGGGCTGTATGCGTGGGATGAAGCCGGCGGCTGTATGCGTGGGATGATGCCGGGGGCTGTATGCGTGGGATGAAGCCGGCGACTGTATGCGTGGAATGAAGCCGGGGGCTGTATGCGTGGGATGGAGTCGGGGGCTGTATGCGTGGGATGGAGCCGGGGGCTGTGTGCGTGGGATGAAGCCGGGGGCTGTATGCGTGGGATGAAGCCGGCGGCTGTGTGCGTGGGATGATGCCGGGGGCTGTATGCGTGGGTTGAAGCCGGCGGCTGTGTGCGTGGGATGAAGCCGGCGGCTGTGTGCGTGGGATGAAGCCGGCGGCTGTATGCGTGGGATGAAGCCGGGGGCTGTATGCGTGGGATGAAGCCGGGGGCTGTATGCGTGGGATGAAGCCGGGGGCTGTATGCGTGGGATGAAGCCGGGGGCTGTATGCGTGGGATGAAGCCGGGGGCTGTATGCGTGGGATGAAGCCGGGGGCTGTATGCGCGGGATGAAGCCGGCGGCTGTGTGCGCGGGATGAAGCCGGCGGCTGTGTGCGCGGGATGAAGCCGGCGGCTGTGTGCGCGGGATGATGCCGGGGGCTGTATGCGTGGGATGAAGCCGGCGGCTGTATGCGTGGGATGAAGCCGGCGGCTGTATGCGTGGGATGAAGCCGGGGGCTGTATGCGTGGGATGAAGCCACGGGCTGTGTGCGTGGGATGAAGCCGGGGGCTGTGTGCGTGGGATGAAGCCGGGGGCTGTATGCGCGGGATGAAGCCGGTGGCTGTGTGCGTGGGATGAAGCCGGCGGCTGTGTGCGTGGGATGAAGCCGGCGGCTGTATGCGTGGGATGAAGCCGGCGGCTGTGTGCGTTGGATGAAGCCGGCGGCTGTGTGCGTGGAATGAAGCCGGCGGCTGTATGCGTGGGATGAAGCCGGGGGCTGTATGCGTGGGATGAAGCCGGCGGCTGTGTGCGTGGGATGAAGCCGGGGCCTGTATGCGTGGGATGAAGCCGGGGCCTGTGTGCGTGGGATGATGCCGGGGGCTGTGTGCGTGGGATGAAGCCGGGGGCTGTATGCGTGGGATGAAGCCGGGGCTGTATGCGTGGGATGAAACCGGGGGCTGTATGCGTGGGATGAAGCCGGGGGCTGTGTGCGTGGGATGATGCCGGGGGCTGTATGCGTGGGATGAAGCCGGGGGCTGTGTGCGTGGGATGAAGCCGGGGGCTGTATGCGTGGGATGAAGCCGGGGGCTGTATGCGTGGGATGAAGCCGGCGGCTGTATGCGTGGGATGAAGCCGGGGGCTGTATGCGTGGGATGAAGCCGGGGGCTGTATGCGTGGGATGAAGCCGGGGCCTGTATGCGGGGGATGAAGCCGGCGGCTGTATGCGGGGGATGAAGCCGGGGCCTGTATGCGTGGGATGAAGCCGGCGGCTGTATGCGCGGGATGAAGCCGGCGGCTGTATGCGCGGGATGAAGCCGGGGCCTGTATGCGTGGGATGATGCCAGGGGCTGTATGCGCGGGATGAAGCCGGGGGCTGTATGCGCGGGATGAAGCCGGGGCCTGTATGCGCGGGATGATGCCGGGGGCTGTATGCGTGGGATGAAGCCGGGGGCTGTATGCGTGGGATGAAGCCGGGGGCTGTATGCGTGGGATGAAGCCGGGGGCTGTATGCGTGGGATGAAGCCGGGGCCTGTATGCGTGGGATGAAGCCGGGGGCTGTATGCGTGGGATGAAGCCGGGGGCTGTATGCGTGGGATGAAGCCGGTGGCTGTATGCGTGGGATGAAGCCGGCGGCTGTGTGCGTGGGATGAAGCCGGCGGCTGTGTGCGTGGGATGAAGCCGGCGGCTGTATGCGTGGGATGAAGCCGGCGGCTGTATGCGTGGGATGAAGCCGAGGGCTGTATGCGTGGGATGAAGCCGGGGGCTGTATGCGTGGGATGAAGCCGGGGGCTGTGTGCGTGGAATGAAGCCGGGGGCTGTATGCGTGGGATGAAGCCGGGGGCTGGATGCGTGGGATGATGCCGGGGGCTGTGTGCGTGGGATGAAGCCGGGGCCTGTATGCGTGGGATGAAGCCGGGGCCTGTATGCGTGGAATGAAGCCGGCGGCTGTGTGCGTGGGATGAAGCCGGCGGCTGTGTGCGTGGGATGAAGCCGGCGGCTGTGTGCGTGGGATGAAGCCCGGGGCTGTGTGCGTGGGATGAAGCCGGGGGCTGTATGCGTGGGATGAAGCCGGGGGCTGTATGCGTGGGATGAAGCCGGCGGCTGTATGCGTGGGATGAAGCCGGCGGCTGTATGCGTGGGATGATGCCAGGGGCTGTATGCGTGGGATGAAGCCGGGGCCTGTATGCGTGGGATGATGCCGGGGGCTGTATGCGTGGGATGAAGCCGGCGGCTGTATGCGTGGGATGATGCCGGGGGCTGTATGCGGGGGATGAAGCCGGGGGCTGTATGCGTGGGATGAAGCCGGCGGCTGTATGCGTGGGATGAAGCCGGCGGCTGTATGCGTGGGATGAAGCCGGGGGCTGTATGCGTGGGATGAAGCCGGGGGCTGTATGCGTGGGAAGAAGCCGGCGGCTGTATGCGTGGGATGAAGCCGGGGGCTGTATGCGTGGGATGAAGCCGGCGGCTGTATGCGTGGGATGATGCCGGGGGCTGTATGCGTGGGATGAAGCCGGCGGCTGTATGCGTGGGATGAAGCCGGGGGCTGTATGCGTGGGATGAAGCCGGGGGCTGTGTGCGTGGGATGTTTAGTGTTTTGGTACTTGTCCGTCTTTCCTTGTATAATAATATACATTTCCCTTTTGTGTGTAGAAGAGCATGGCGCTAGATAAACTCTGGCCTGTTGATTTTCTTAGGATGGACAGAATGACCGAAGATGCCCTGCGCCTGAACCTTCTGAAGCGAGGCCTGGAGCAGCCAGATGACCGGGAGGATGTGCTGGCCAAGCAGTTGAAGATGGAGGGGCACGAAGCCATGGAGAGGCTAAAGATGCTGGCCCTGCTGAAGAGAAAGGACCTTCCAGGCCTGGAGATGCCCCACGACCTCCCGGGCAAACAGGACGGGCTCAAAATGTACGAAGAGAAAATGAACGGGAGTTTGCGTCCCCACGGGGACGGCAGGACGCTGGGGAGACATGGCAAGGAGAACATCAATGAGGAGCCCGTGGACATGAGCTCCAGGCGGAGGTAAGATGGGTGGGGGTGTTGAAGAAGTCTCTCTGCACACGACCCATACGATCAGGACCGCCTCTAGTTTAGGTTCTGCAGCACAGATCCGTGCAGGTTGTCGATATTTCTCACGCCAAATCTGCACCCCTAGGAAATTTTTTAAATGGCGTTTTTACATGTCTCGAGATTGTCTAGGCCACGGGTGGCCAACTCTATGTCCACAAGGGCCACCAACAGGTCAGCTGTTGGGGATATCCCTGCGTCAGCACAGGTGGCTCAGTCATTGACTGAGCCGCTAATTGAGCCACTGTGCTGAAGCAGGAATATCCTTAAAACGTGATCTGTTGTGGACTTCAATGAACAGGTGGCCAACTCCAGTTTTCAGAGTATTGTGCACAGTAAATGTAGCTGGCGTGCTAGAACCCGGCGTGCTAGAACCCAGCGTGCTAGAACCCAGTGATAACACGTGTTCCAGTATGACTTAGAATATCCGTGTCTCCATAATATTCCGTGGCAGTGCTGGAGCCGCACATTGCAATGTATCTCCCCGGTCACACTGGCTACGTATATATGTATCACCTACGCTCATCACATAACCCCTTTTATATAAGAGACCGCGGTCTAGAGCTGTTCTGTACTCCCACTATTATCTACAGTCTTCTTGCACCAGAAGCTTCTGAATCTTTGCGATTTCATGATCAGGGATTTGCGACCCAGACAGATCCGCCCGTATATATATATACGATTGCCCATGTTCTATTCATAAATCTCTCGCTGCTCGTTGTTCCAGAGAAGTAATGTCTGTGGTGACATTGGATTTCAATGTATGACCTGTATCGGGCATGTTCCCGTCACATATCCTGATAGCGATGTTTTAGTGACGGCACCGATGTGCTCGCTGCATCACTCAGACCTCTGGTAGCTCTGAATCTGATGGGTTTAAGGCCCCTTGGAAGATGACACTTAGTCCTAGGGGGCTTATTCTATAAACTCTGAAGCAGCCGATCACAGGGCCTTGAATAGGGAGTTTCAACGACCCTCCAGTTTATAGGATCAGCCCGTACTTGATACAAATAATATAATGCATGTTATCTATATATCTATTTGTCACTGAGCACAGAATGTGACGGGCGTGAGTCACTGCACCATGGAGCCTACAATCTGGTTCCTGAAGCACCAGGAGATTAAACGACCTGTCCAAGATCACAAGGGCAGCTCGGCACTGGGATTGGAACTGGGTTCACCCACCTTAAAGGCAGTGCCATTACCGCCACACCCCCAGTGATTAGGCCCTCTCCGGTATTCAGGAGCACTGCACCTTGGATTTGTGTTCTCATTCCTGGCACTGGAGGTATTAGTGAGGCCACGGTTTACATTCCTACCCCGAGGTTCCCTGCTAATCCCTCCTCCAGGCTTTAAATCTTCAGACACTAAGCGGCCCAGCTTCCTTTCCCTGCTCTGTTTGTGTAGGAAGGTTCTTGCAAAGCATTGCAGGCCCCGTTTTGCCTGTGAAGCGGGTAACAGTCTGACCTCAGCAAGAGCGCGGCTTCCTGGGGCGCCTCTCTCACGCTTTACCTGCCTGGGGATACGTTATCATCTTCAGGTTCTAGGCACCAGTGAGGTTTGCCAGTGTTATGTTGCAAGGCCATCTACCCTTGTGACATCACAATTGTGCGGACAGCTCACAATTGGCCTGATAGCCGCAGACAGGAATTGATTTTTATGGTGGCCTCAGAGGGCATCATATCTCCCCCCTTCTCTCTCTCTGCCCTCCGTGCAAATTCCCTCTCTCCGTATTGATTGTTTTCCCGTTGCACACGATTCCTGATCTCGATGCCGTCTTTCCTAACGAGAGGTTTGTGTCACATGAATGTGAATCTACAGCAAGGAGAACTTGGCTTGAAGGCTTCAAGACCGCCTCCCTCCCTCGCTTTTCCTCCTCCTTCGCAGCTCGGGATGTGCTGCGATTTTTGCTTCGCACCTCCACAGATGGAGAGTGAGCCATCTGGCACTGAGCTGCTGGTCCTTTACTGGCAGTATGTAGGGTTTGCATGCTTTGGAATGTCCTCTTGTGCTACAAAGAGCAAGGTGTTCCCACTGCCGTGTCCTCACCAGCGAAGGAAAGCCTTCAGTCTTGGGCTGCGTCCATAGAAGGACAGTCAGCGCTGAGCCGTGCGGACGCTCCGCGATGAGCCCCGTCATCCTCAATGAGGATGTGTTGAGAGGGGGCTCACGCGAGCGTGCGCAGGCGTGCTGAGGCGCAGGGATCTTCAGCCGACAGCAGAACCTGTTTCTGAGCGCGCTGTCGGCTGAAAACCTCCAATCAGAGTGAAGCAGCGTCAACGTCACGTCGCTGTGATGTCGGCGCCGTGATGTTGACGTCGGCGCTTCGGGGGCTATTGGCCCAGTGACGCCAGTGCCCCGCCTTCCGATCGCGCACGCTGGCTCGCCTGCTAGTTCATGCAATCGCTCCTGATTGCGCATTCGAGCCTCAGCGCAGAGGAGCGCGGCTCCCCCCCCTCTATGGACGCAGCCGTACCAACATAACTCTGTCATCGGAGTCTCCAGTCCAGTCTTTGTTTCTGACCAATCCCCGTGCGGTCTGGTTCTCCGTAACCTGTTGGGAGAGGAGACCTTAAAAAACTGGACTAGAGTCTCCTGATGACATCGACGTACCGACTTCTGGTGCACAAAACGTACTCAACCAAACTGGTGTGTACAGTGCAGATTGTCTGGCATCCTATAGAAAGCACAGCTGCTTTAAATCCGGTACCTAAATATTGCGTTGTTAGGGGGCAGTTGCTGCTGAGGGTCTTCCTTCCACTCCCAGAGTCTTCCTGCCAAATGAGCGTACATGTATAGCCTTATCAGTCTCCGGAATGCAGCTCCGCAGACCCCGCCGCGCTGACTGCTCATATCGCTCCTAATTGGGTTCTCTGCATGTTTTACTTATACAATATTTGGCAGCGTAAATACGTGGAGGGATTGTTCTGCTATTTAAGATTTGAAGTTGAAGGGATCCTTTTATTAAAGAGGTTATTTGATAAAATGTGTGGTATACGTCGCTGGCCTCTGAAGTGGTAAGCTTTTGTTTCCCTTGAGTTCATCTCATTGTCTCCCTATGCGAAGAATTACGTCATATCCTCTCGTTGCCCGACTGGCTAGCAACAACGCGCTTCGCGTTTCTGTTTGTATTGCGCTTTGCGTTTCTGGGTATGCGCTTTGCGTTTCCAGGGCTGCGCGTTTCTGGGGCTGGTTATGCGCTGCGCGTTTCTGGGGCTGGGTATGCGCTGTGCGTTTCTGGGGCTGCGTATGCGCTGTGCGTTTCTGGGGCTGCGTATGCGCTGTGCGTTTCTGGGGCTGGGTATGCGCTGCGCGTTTCTGGGGCTGGGTATGCGCTGCGCGTTTCTGGGGCTGGGTATGCGCTGTGCGTTTCTGGGGCTGCGTATGCGCTGTGCGTTTCTGGGGCTGCGTATGCGCTGCGCGTTTCCGGGGCTGGGTATGCGCTGCGCGTTTCTGGGGCTGCGTATGCGCTGCGCGTTTCTGGGGCTGGGTATGCGCTGCGCGTTTCTGGGGCTGGGTATGCGCTGCGCGATTCTGGGGCTGGGTATGCGCTGCGCGTTTCTGGGGCTGGGTATGCGCTGTGCGTTTCTGGGGCTGCGTATGCGCTGCGCGTTTCTGGGGCTGGGTATGCGCTGCGCGATTCTGGGGCTGGGTATGCGCTGTGCGTTTCTGGGGCTGGGTATGCGCTGTGCGTTTCTGGGGCTGCGTATGCGCTGTGCGTTTCTGGGGCTGCGTATGCGCTGTGCGTTTCTGGGGCTGCGTATGCGCTGCGCGTTTCTGGGGCTGCGTATGCGCTGCGCGTTTCTGGGGCTGGGTATGCGCTGTGCGTTTCTGGGTTCTGGGTATGCGCTGCGCGTTTCTGGGGCTGGGTATGCGCTGCGCGTTTCTGGGGCTGGGTATGCGCTATGCGTTTCTGGGGCTGCGTATGCGCTGCGCGTTTCTGGGGCTGGGTATGCGCTGCGCGTTTCTGGGTTCTGGGTATGCGCTGCGCGTTTCTGGTTCTGGGTATGCGCTGCGCGTTTCTGGGGCTGCGTATGCGCTGCGCGTTTCTGGGGCTGGGTATGCGCTGCGCGTTTCTGGGTTCTGGGTATGCGCTGCGCGTTTCTGGGGCTGGGTATGCGCTGCGCGTTTCTGGGGCTGGGTATGCGCTCTGCGTTTCTGGGGCTGCGTATGCGCTGTGCGTTTCTGGGGCTGCGTATGCGCTGCGCGTTTCTGGGGCTGGGTATGCGCTGTGCGTTTCTGGGGCTGCGTATGCGCTGCGCGTTTCTGGGGCTGCGTATGTGCTGTGCGTTTCTGGGGCTGCGTATGCGCTGCGCGTTTCTGGGTCTGGGTATGCGCTGCGCGTTTCTGGGGCTGGGTATGCGCTGCGCGTTTCTGGGGCTGGGTATGCGCTGCGCGTTTCTGGGGCTGGGTATGCGCTGTGCGTTTCTGGGGCTGGGTATGCGCTGCGCGTTTCTGGGGCTGGGTATGCGCTGCGCGTTTCTGGGGCTGGGTATGCGCTGCGTGTTTCTGGGGCTGGGTATGCGCTGCGCGTTTCTGGGGCTGGGTATGCGCTGCGCGTTTCTGGGGCTGCGTATGCGCTGTGCGTTTCTGGGGCTGCGTATGCGCTGTGCGTTTCTGGGGCTGCGTATGCGCTGCGCGTTTCTGGGGCTGGGTATGCGCTGCGCGTTTCTGGGGCTGGGTATGCGCTGCGCGTTTCTGGGGCTGGGTATGCGCTGCGCGTTTCTGGGGCTGGGTATGCGCTGCGCGTTTCTGGGGCTGGGTATGCGCTGCGCGTTTCTGGGGCTGCGTATGCGCTGCGCGTTTCTGGGGCTGCGTATGCGCTGTGCGTTTCTGGGGCTGCGTATGCGCTGCGCGTTTCTGGGGCTGGGTATGCGCTGCGCGTTTCTGGGGCTGGGTATGCGCTGCGCGTTTCTGGGGCTGGGTATGCGCTGCGCGTTTCTGGGTTCTGGGTATGCGCTGCGCGTTTCTGGGGCTGGGTATGCGCTGCGCGTTTCTGGGGCTGGGTATGCGCTCTGCGTTTCTGGGGCTGCGTATGCGCTGTGCGTTTCTGGGGCTGCGTATGCGCTGTGCGTTTCTGGGGCTGCGTATGCGCTGCGCGTTTCTGGGGCTGGGTATGCGCTGCGCGTTTCTGGGGCTGCGTATGCGCTGCGCGTTTCTGGGGCTGCGTATGCGCTGCGCGTTTCTGGGGCTGCGTATGCGCTGCGCGTTTCTGGGGCTGGGTATGCGCTGCGCGTTTCTGGGGCTGGGTATGCGCTGCGTGTTTCTGGGGCTGGGTATGCGCTGCGCGTTTCTGGGGCTGGGTATGCGCTGCGCGTTTCTGGGGCTGCGTATGCGCTGTGCGTTTCTGGGGCTGCGTATGCGCTGTGCGTTTCTGGGGCTGCGTATGCGCTGCGCGTTTCTGGGGCTGGGTATGCGCTGCGCGTTTCTGGGGCTGGGTATGCGCTGCGCGTTTCTGGGGCTGGGTATGCGCTGCGCGTTTCTGGGGCTGGGTATGCGCTGCGCGTTTCTGGGGCTGGGTATGCGCTGCGCGTTTCTGGGGCTGGGTATGCGCTGCGCGTTTCTGGGGCTGCGTATGCGCTGCGCGTTTCTGGGGCTGCGTATGCGCTGCGCGTTTCTGGGGCTGCGTATGCGCTGCGCGTTTCTGGGGCTGGGTATGCGCTGCGCGTTTCTGGGGCTGGGTATGCGCTGCGCGTTTCTGGGGCTGGGTATGCGCTGTGCGTTTCTGGGGCTGGGTATGCGCTGTGCGTTTCTGGGGCTGGGTATGCGCTGTGCGTTTCTGGGGCTGCGTATACGCTGTGCGTTTCTGGGGCTGCGTATACGCTGTGCGTTTCTGGGGCTGCGTATACGCTGTGCGTTTCTGGGGCTGGGTATGCGCTGCGCGTTTCTGGGGCTGCGTATACGCTGCGCGTTTCTGGGGCTGGGTATGCGCTGCGCGTTTCTGGGGCTGGGTATGCGCTGTGTGTTTCCGGGGCTGGGTATGCGCTGTGCGTTTCTGGATATGCACTGCGCATTTCCTGGGCTGCACGTTTCCGAGGCTGCGTGTTTCTGGAGCTGAGCTGCGCTTATATTGCTCTACGATGCATTGCATGCCCCTCTGGCAGTGTAGGGGTTAAGCAGTTGATCCGGCCATACTCGGCACTGTATAAAATAACAGCGCTTGATAGATCCCGTTCTGCGTCCATGAAGAACACTCTGTGCTAGAGAGGGTGGCTGTGCCCGGCGTCCGGTACCCTGTGCTAGAGATGGTGGACGTGCCCGGCGTCCGGTACCCTGTGCTAGAGAGGGTGGCCGTGCCCGGCGTCCGGTACCCTGTGCTAGAGAGGGTGGCCGTGCCCGGCGTCCGGTACCCTGTGCTAGAGAAGGTGGATGTGCCCGGCGTCCGGTACCCCGTGCTAGAGATGGTGGACGAGCCCGGCGTCCGGTACCCTGTGCTAGAGATAGTGGCCGTGCCCGGCGTCCGGTACCCTGTGCTAGAGATAGTGGCCGTGCCCGGCGTCCGGTACCCTGTGCTAGAGATAGTGGCCGTGCCCGGCGTCCGGTACCCTGTGCTAGAGATGGTGGACGTGCCCGGCGTCCGGTACCCTGTGCTAGAGATAGTGGCCGTGCCCGGCGTCCGGTACCCTGTGCTAGAGATAGTGGACGAGCCCGGCGTCCGGTACCCTGTGCTAGAGATAGTGGACGAGCCCGGCGTCCGGTACCCTGTGCTAGAGATAGTGGACGAGCCCGGTGTCCGGTACCCTGTGCTAGAGATAGTGGACGAGCCCGGCGTCCGGTACCCTGTGCTAGAGATAGTGGCCGTGCCCGGCGTCCGGTACCCTGTGCTAGAGATGGTGGACGAGCCCGGCGTCCGGTACCCTGTGATAGAGATAGTGGACGAGCCCGGCGTCCGGTACCCTGTGCTAGAGATAGTGGCCGAGCCCGGCGTCCGGTACCCTGTGCTAGAGATAGTGGCCGTGCCCGGCATCCGGTACCCTGTGCTAGAGATGGTGGACGTGCCCGGCGTCCGGTACCCTGTGCTAGAGATAGTGGCCGTGCCCGGCGTCCGGTACCCTGTGCTAGAGATAGTGGCCGTGCCCGGCGTCCGGTACCCTGTGCTAGAGATAGTGGATGAGCCCGGCGTCCGGTACCCTGTGCTAGAGATGGTGGACGTGCCCGGCGTCCGGTACCCTGTGCTAGAGATAGTGGATGAGCCCGGCGTCCGGTACCCTGTGCTAGAGATAGTGGACGTGCCCGGCGTCCGGTACCCTGTGCTAGAGATAGTGGCCGTGCCCGGCGTCCGGTACCCTGTGCTAGAGATAGTGGCCGTGCCCGGCGTCCGGTACCCTGTGATAGAGATAGTGGACGAGCCCGGCGTCCGGTACCCTGTGCTAGAGATAGTGGACGTGCCCGGCGTCCGGTACCCTGTGCTAGAGATAGTGGACGAGCCCGGCGTCCGGTACCCTGTGCTAGAGATAGTGGACGTGCCCGGCGTCCGGTACCCTGTGCTAGAGATAGTGGCCGTGCCCGGCGTCCGGTACCCTGTGCTAGAGAAGGTGGATGTGCCCGGCGTCCGGTACCCTGTGCTAGAGATAGTGGACGAGCCCGGCGTCCGGTACCCTGTGCTAGAGATAGTGGCCGTGCCCGGCGTCCGGTACCCTGTGTTAGAGATAGTGGACGAGCCCGGCGTCCGGTACCCTGTGCTAGAGATAGTGGCCGTGCCCGGCGTCCGGTACCCTGTGCTAGAGATAGTGGCCGTGCCCGGCGTCCGGTACCCTGTGCTAGAGATAGTGGCCGTGCCCGGCGTCCGGTACCCTGTGCTAGAGATAGTGGCCGTGCCCGGCGTCCGGTACCCTGTGCTAGAGATAGTGGCCGTGCCCGGCGTCCGGTACCCTGTGCTAGAGATAGTGGACGTGCCCGGCGTCCGGTACCCTGTGCTAGAGATAGTGGCCGTGCCCGGCGTCCGGTACCCTGTGCTAGAGATAGTGGACGTGCCCGGCGTCCGGTACCCTGTGCTAGAGATAGTGGACGAGCCCGGCGTCCGGTACCCTGTGCTAGAGATAGTGGCCGTGCCCGGCGTCCGGTACCCTGTGCTAGAGATAGTGGCCGTGCTCGGCGTCCGGTACCCTGTGCTAGAGATAGTGGCCGTGCCCGGCGTCCGGTACCCTGTGCTAGAGATAGTGGCCGTGCCCGGCGTCCGGTACCCTGTGCTAGAGATGGTGGACGAGCCCGGCGTCCGGTACCCTGTGCTAGAGATAGTGGACGAGCCCGGTGTCCGGTACCCTGTGCTAGAGATAGTGGCCGTGCCCGGCGTCCGGTACCCTGTGCTAGAGATGGTGGACGAGCCCGGCGTCCGGTACCCTGTGCTAGAGATAGTGGCCGTGCCCGGCGTCCGGTACCCTGTGCTAGAGATGGTGGACGAGCCCGGCGTCCGGTACCCTGTGCTAGAGATAGTGGACGTGCCCGGCGTCCGGTACCCTGTGCTAGAGAGGGTGGCCGTGCCCGGCGTCCGGTACCCTGTGCTAGAGATGGTGGACGTGCCCGGCGTCCGGTACCCTGTGCTAGAGATAGTGGACGTGCCCGGCGTCCGGTACCCTGTGCTAGAGATAGTGGATGTGCCCGGCGTCCGGTACCCTGTGCTAGGGAAGGTGGACGAGCCCGGCGTCCGGTACCCTGTGCTAGAGATAGTGGCCGTGCCCGGCGTCCGGTACCCTGTGCTAGAGATAGTGGCCGTGCCCGGCGTCCGGTACCCTGTGCTAGAGATAGTGGACGTGCCCGGCGTCCGGTACCCTGTGCTAGAGATAGTGGCCGTGCCCGGCGTCCGGTACCCTGTGCTAGAGATAGTGGCCGTGCCCGGCGTCCGGTACCCTGTGCTAGAGAGGGTGGCCGTGCCCGGCGTCCGGTACCCTGTGCTAGAGATAGTGGCCGTGCCCGGCGTCCGGTACCCTGTGCTAGAGATAGTGGACGTGCCCGGCGTCCGGTACCCTGTGCTAGAGATAGTGGACGAGCCCGGCGTCCGGTACCCTGTGCTAGAGATAGTGGACGAGCCCGGCGTCCGGTACCCTGTGCTAGAGAGGGTGGCCGTGCCCGGCGTCCGGTACCCTGTGATAGAGATAGTGGACGTGCCCGGTGTCCGGTACCCTGTGCTAGAGATGGTGGATGTGCCCGGCGTCCGGTACCCTGTGCTAGAGATAGTGGCCGTGCTCGGCGTCCGGTACCCTGTGCTAGAGATAGTGGACGTGCCCGGCGTCCGGTACCCTGTGCTAGAGATAGTGGCCGTGCCCGGCGTCCGGTACCCTGTGCTAGAGATGGTGGATGTGCCCGGCGTCCGGTACCCTGTGCTAGAGATGGTGGATGTGCCCGGCGTCCGGTACCCTGTGCTAGAGATGGTGGCCGTGCCCGGCGGCCGGTACCCTGTGCTAGAGATAGTGGACGAGCCCGGCGTCCGGTACCCTGTGCTAGAGATAGTGGACGAGCCCGGCGTCCGGTACCCTGTGCTAGAGATAGTGGACGAGCCCGGCGTCCGGTACCCTGTGCTAGAGATAGTGGACGAGCCCGGCGTCCGGTACCCTGTGCTAGAGATAGTGGACGAGCCCGGCGTCCGGTACCCTGTGCTAGAGATAGTGGCCGTGCCCGGCGTCCGGTACCCTGTGCTAGAGATAGTGGCCGTGCCCGGCGTCCGGTACCCTGTGCTAGAGATAGTGGACGAGCCCGGCGTCCGGTACCCTGTGCTAGAGATAGTGGCCGTGCCCGGTGTCCGGTACCCTGTGCTAGAGATAGTGGACGAGCCCGGCGTCCGGTACCCTGTGCTAGAGATAGTGGACGAGCCCGGCGTCCGGTACCCTGTGCTAGAGATAGTGGATGTGCCCGGCGTCCGGTACCCTGTGCTAGAGATAGTGGACGTGCTCGGCGTCCGGTACCCTGTGCTAGAGATAGTGGACGTGCCCGGCGTCCGGTACCCTGTGCTAGAGATAGTGGCCGTGCCCGGCGTCCGGTACCCTGTGCTAGAGATAGTGGACGAGCCCGGCGGCCGGTACCCTGTGCTAGAGATAGTGGACGAGCCCGGCGTCTGGTACCCTGTGATAGAGATAGTGGATGTGCCCGGCGTCCGGTACCCTGTGCTAGAGATAGTGGACGTGCCCGGCGTCCGGTACCCTGTGCTAGAGATAGTGGATGTGCCCGGCGTCCGGTACCCTGTGCTAGAGATAGTGGACGAGCCCGGCGTCCGGTACCCTGTGATAGAGATAGTGGATGTGCCCGGCGTCCGGTACCCTGTGCTAGAGATAGTGGACGTGCCCGGCGTCCGGTACCCTGTGCTAGAGATAGTGGCCGTGCCCGGCGTCCGGTACCCTGTGCTAGAGATAGTGGACGAGTCCGGCGTCCGGTACCCTGTGCTAGAGATGGTGGATGTGCCCGGCGTCCGGTACCCTGTGCTAGAGATAGTGGCCGTGCCCGGCGTCCGGTACCCTGTGATAGAGATAGTGGATGTGCCCGGCGTCCGGTACCCTGTGCTAGAGATAGTGGCCGTGCCCGGCGTCCGGTACCCTGTGATAGAGATAGTGGATGTGCCCGGCGTCCGGTACCCTGTGATAGAGATGGTGGATGTGCCCGGCGTCCGGTACCCTGTGCTAGAGATAGTGGACGTGCCCGGCGTCCGGTACCCTGTGATAGAGATAGTGGATGTGCCCGGCGTCCGGTACCCTGTGCTAGAGATAGTGGATGTGCCCGGCGTCCGGTACCCTGTGATAGAGATAGTGGATGTGCCCGGCGTCCGGTACCCTGTGATAGAGATAGTGGATGTGCCCGGCGTTCGGGGCATTGCTGTTCGCTTCTTGTTCTGAACCCCGTTTCTCTCTGGTTTAGTGAGCAGGACAGAGGGCTGACCCCCTCCCCAGACATCATTGTGCTGTCGGACAATGAAGCCTCAAGCCCCCGGTCTGGATCACACTTTGAAGACCGAATCAAGATGGCCAACCTGGAAATGTTCAAGGTCAGATCTTGCTTTAACATATTGCGGGGGGGCGGGGTTGCATTACGAGGGCTTTGGGGACTTGGGAGCCTGACAGATGTTTGTTCTATAGACCAGTGATAGACGCAGTGATAGGCGCAGTGATAGGCGCAGTGATAGGCGCAGTGATAGGCGCAGTGATAGGCGCAGTGATAGGCGCAGTGATAGACCAGTGATAGGCGCAGTGATAGGCGCAGTGATAGACCAGTGATAGGCGCAGTGATAGACCAGTGATAGGCGCAGTGATAGACCAGTGATAGGCGCAGTGATAGACCAGTGATAGGCGCAGTGATAGACCAGTGATAGGCGCAGTGATAGACCAGTGATAGACCAGTGATAGACCAGTGATAGGCACAGTGATAGGCGCGTGATAGACCAGTGATAGGCGCAGTGATAGACGCAGTGATAGGCGCAGTGATAGACCAGTGATAGGCGCAGTGATAGGCGCAGTGATAGGCGCAGTGATAGACGCAGTGATAGGCGCAGTGATAGGCGCAGTGATAGACCAGTGATAGACCAGTGATAGGCGCAGTGATAGGCGCAGTGATAGGCGCAGTGATAGACCAGTGATAGGCGCAGTGATAGGCGCAGTGATAGGCGCAGTGATAGGCGCAGTGATAGACCAGTGATAGGCGCAGTGATAGGCGCGTGATAGACCAGTGATAGACGCAGTGATAGACGCAGTGATAGGCGCAGTGATAGACGCAGTGATAGGTGCAGTGATAGGCGCAGTGATAGGCGCAGTGATAGGCGCAGTGATAGGCGCAGTGATAGACCAGTGATAGGCGCAGTGATAGGCGCAGTGATAGGCGCAGTGATAGACCAGTGATAGGCGCAGTGATAGGCGCAGTGATAGACCAGTGATAGACCAGTGATAGACCAGTGATAGGCACAGTGATAGGCGCAGTGATAGACCAGTGATAGGCGCAGTGATAGACGCAGTGATGGACGCTTCAGATGTTGTGATATCTTTTGGTTCAGCACCAGAGTTCTTGACATGGGAACAGTGCATGCAGAACTTTCAAAACCTCACATGGCTCTTCTACGGACTTTATAAAGTACATCTGGGGAAGAGACCTGTGAGATTAAGGGAAGCTCTGTACATTTGAGGAAGAGACCTATGAGGATTAGGAACCTCTGTACATGTGAAGAAGAGACCTGTGAGGTTTGGGAAACATTGTTAAACACACCAGGAACTCTCGTGTTGGCCCAAGGTATTGCAACCTGTGAGACGTCTCCATTTCTTGTAGATAGACCTGTTAGTGATAAACGGTGAAAAACATATTTATCCTAAAATAATAGTGGGCTTGGGTTTCTTTATTTCATTCGTGGGATAAACAATAACTTTGCAATCATTCCCTTTTTGTCATTCCCATGGTTCTGTGTCTTTTGGCCATCACGCAAAGGGCGGCTGTGCACAGGTTATAACTTGTTTTCCTACCTATGACGGCAGGCACCCGGTTACTCCCAAACCACTCTCTGCCGGACCACCGTACCATGAGTTGCCTCTTAGTGTGTTACCCGTGGGGCCCCCTGTCTGACCTTGCGTGTCACTATAATCTCTGTATACAGCATTGCGTTGCTTACCCGCACCTTATCAGCGGTGTGAGAGCGGTGTGATCCTCGCACACAGACACCGTGAAACGGAGAACCTGTCCTCCATAATACACCCTTTCTTTTTGTAGAGAATAAAGGGGCTTTTTCTTATTTTCTGAAATGCATAACACTTTTTTATAACCCCCCCCCCCCCCCCCCCCAGGTAGAGTTTTACCCCCTGTGTACCCGTATCCCTCCCAGCATTACTGTTCTACTGCTACAAACCGCCGTGTCTTCCTTCTCCCCAGGGTAAGACTCTAGAGGAACGACAGCAGCTCATCAAACAGCTCCGAGATGAGCTGCGTCTGGAGGAGGCCAGGCTGGTCCTCCTGAAGAAGCTTCGACAAAGCCAGCTTCAGAAGGAGAACGTCCTGCAGAAGGTAACGGACACGGACATGTTTAATATGTTACATGTAGCGCGTGTGCGTGTCAAACTAGCCTACATATTTTAAAATAACTTTTCTAGCTTGGGACATTTCCGTGGTTAATAAATTCTTTCGAGGGTTATTACAGTCTCTCGCAACACGGTTTTTGCCAAACGGCGCTGGTCGTCCAAGCGTTTCGCTTCGCTCTGTTCTTCTGTTTGTAATGTAATTACGGAGCCTTCGTTCGTCAAACGGATAACCATAAGCGTTCCCGGCAACATAAGTAAAACTGTTATAAGGGCGATGGGGTCTTTCTAAGGAAGCGGCTCGTACTGAAAGTGTGAACAACCCCCTGTCCGTGACGGAATATACTGGTGACCAGCGCTGGGGCAGGGGAGAAATCGGTGAATGCTTAGGCCGCGCTCATAGTCACGGCGACCCAACGTCACGTCAAAACACGTGTAGTGAATCGGTCGCGTGCGCCTATAGGGAGCAGTGCGCCGGCTTGGTCGCGATCGCTGGAAGTCAATGAAAATGGATTTTTTTTTTAAAGTGACGTCAGCGGCCACGTGAGCGGTTCAGCCAATGAGGGTGAGCTGCTCACGGCCACGCCTCCTGCTCGCCGTCTCTTTTCTCTAACACTGTAAGCAAAAATCGCTGCTACCACGGCGGCGGGTGACGTCACGCCGCCGGCGTAGCAAGGAGTTGTTCTATCTGTTCACCTCTCCTTGCTGCCTGTTTCAGAATCCGGTGGTGCAGAACGCAGCTACGATAGTGCAGCCGTCCCCCGCACACATGGGACAGCCCGGCCTCGCTAAGATCCCCTCCCGGCCCGGGGCACAGGGGGGGGATGCACAGAACATGAGAAGCATGCAGGTGAGTTGGTATCTTGGGGTCCTGTGCCAAGAGGCGTGTGGGTATCGCATTGCTGCCCTAGGGACAAGCCTCGTGTTGCACGCTGCAATCCGGGGAAAGGGGGTAATAATGCCCATTTCAGACCAGCTTCCAAGAGCAATGTTTTGTTTTTCTGTCCCAAAAGCTGGGCTTAAAAAATATATATTCTCCAAATAAGAAAGCAAAGCATGCTGGGGGCCGTGTCTGTTCCTTTCTTGCAGGTAGTAACGCAGGAGGGCGAGGGAGGTGCAGGTATGATGCCTTTTATTGGACCAACAAGTAGTTGATGTGTTACAGGCTGTCGATTCTCCGGGGTCCTTCATCAGGCCCTACCCTGAGAGGTGGGAAAGCCTGTAACAGATCAAGTACTTGTTGGTCCAATATAAGGTGTCATACCCGCCCCTCCCTCTCCCTCCTGCGTTACTACACCAAATAAGAAAGGTTTCCCATACTATATACTATGCCAGAGAACCAGCAGTGTGTTGGTGACAGGATGAATCTTTGCGTACCGACACATGTTTTATCCTCTTGTTACTGTGTCTCCCTATGTACTGTTTTTATCTTCTTTGGGTCACTCCAAATCCGTTGCATGTGCTCCGGGTCTGTCCGTGCTGGAAGGATCCGAATCCGTTGCATGTGCTCCGGGTCTGTCCGTGTCGGAAGGATCCGAATCCGTTGCATGTGCTCCGGGTCTGTCCGTGCTGGAAGGATCCGAATCCGTTGCATGTGCTCCGGGTCTGTCCGTGTCGGAAGGATCCGAATCCGTTGCATGTGCTCCGGGTCTGTCTGTGCTGGAAGGATCCGAATCCGTTGCATGTGCTCCGGGTCTGTCTGTGCTGGAAGGATCCGAATCCGTTGCATGTGCTCCGGGTCTGTCTGTGCTGGAAGGATCCGAATCCGTTGCATGTGCTCCGGGTCTGTCTGTGCTGGAAGGATCCGGATCCGTTGCATGTGCTCCGGGTCTGTCCGTGCTGGAAGGATCCGAATCCGTTGCATGTGCTCCGGGTCTGTCCGTGCCGGAAGGATCCGAATCCGTTGCATGTGCTCCGGATCTGTCCGTGCTGGAAGGATACAGCCACATGAAGTGGGAAGGGGAGGTTAGCGCCGCTCCTGACAAACGCCTCTCTCTCTCTCTCTCTCTCTCTCTCTCACACAGAGTCACAGCGTCATCAGGTCATCGACAAATGCGCCACTGCCACACATGCTGATGTCACAGCGCATGAATGCTCCGAACCCCGCACAGTTACAGTGCGCCCCCAAACCCACCCTAATCCGGAACAGCACCCCCATCATGAACCAAGCCATCAACTACCAACCGGTAACTATATATCAACCTCCACACACACTAACTGCCCACTGTTAACTATATACCAACCTCGTCTCCCACTAACTACCAACTAGTAACGATATATAACCTTCCGCGCACACACTAACTACCCACTGGTTACTATATACCAACCTTACATCCCACTAACTACCCACTGCGAGCTTGGTCACTATACCTGTCAGCATCTGTTTATTCCAAGTGACCGCTGGTTTTGATGGGGGTTAAACCAGCGGGCGTTGCACACAGTGTGACGATAGTGTATCCATCTGCTCCAATGTTGCTGTTGCACTGGATGGAAGGCGGTGTTGGTCCGGGAGGCATTTCTGGAGGTTCCGACACTGTCCCATGCGGGACACTTCTGCACTTCTCTGCGTTGCAGGAGGGAGGAGACTGGCAGGCAGAAATAGGCAGGATATCTGCGTTCTCTTGCCCCACACAGGCACCACCCGAGAGGCCACCGCTGCCTCAGTGGCTTCCAAGGGCCACGTGGGCTTGCAGAGAGTTGTAGATTACAGGCATATCCCTCAATCTGTGCCACTGCACAACTACTCTGCTGCACTATCAGGGCAGAGGTACTGTGCGCGTGTGTGTGTGTGTGTGTGTGTGTGTGTGTGTGTGTGTGTGTGTGTGTGTGTGTGTTTGCATGCGTGCGTGTGCAGTGTGTGTGTGTGTGTTCTGGATCTATTAGGAATAAAACTCCCTTTGGGCAATTCCAGTGTAAGGCGTATAGATTTGGGTATGAAGGTGAGGTGCCCACTGGGAGAGGTGCATTCTGGGAATCACTTTTTTACCCACTCTAAATTATTTGAAGTGGGCTTGAAACCTATCCCAACTTCACATTGCAAACCCAGTACAACCAGCCTCTCACTGATGAGACCCAACAGATAGCAGTTTTTATCTGTGAGTAGGGTTACACGGCTCTGCACTTCTTTAACCCAGGCTGTGCTGAAAAGCTGTGGAATGCGGCAGGCGTAGGCTTTTAGGGGCCCCATGTCAAAATGGACTTGAAGAAAAAGATGCTGTGTGCACATTTGCATGTCATTTCCCAGAATCCGTGGCTGCAGGGGAAGCACTGCATGCTAAGAGATAATGGGGAAGGGCAGGGTTGCAGACCTGTCTGAGACTTGTGAATGTGCTCACACGCAGTATTTTCATTTGCTGTATGCTACACGGAGGAAGGTTTTTGTCACTTTTTTTTAGCCACCATAACTTATTTAAGGTGGGAATTATAAAGGCAGCAGGACAGGATCGAGAGGTTGACGACATTGTCTGCCTAGGAATTAATAGGGAAAAGATTGACTCGGGCAGAAGGAGGGGTACAGGGGTAACAGGGCAGATGGGGAGAAGCAGTAACAACAACCTCCGGGCAATGGGTACACATACTCGTAGATTGGAAAATATAATCCCAGAACAAATTGCAGTAATGACGAGAGACGGCCTGGCTATTACTGACACATGGAGCAATGAAAATGAAGACTGGGACATCGCTATACCAGGTTACACTGTGTTTTGGAAGTGTAGGAAGGAGAAGGTATCCTTTATGTGAAGAACATTTTAGTGTCTTCGCCCCGTACCTTGTACTGAAGTAGAGTTTGAGTCACTGGGTTACCCTACAAATTGGTGAGAAATTGTCATTTGTACTGGGGAGGTCTACAGACCTCCAGGGCAAGTGAAAGAATTGGATAGGGTATTAATAGAGGGTGTCACTAAGGTGACAATTATTCTGGGAGACTTCAGTCTCACGGGCATGGGTCTCACAGGTTCAGCCAGGAGCCGGGACATCCTGGATTCCTTGCAAGGCGCATCTCTCGAGCAATTGGTGAGAGAGCCAACTCGCAGTGAAGTATTCCTGAGCTTAACACTTGCCAATGGGGACATAGTATCAGATGTACTTGTGGGGGAGAACTTGGCTTCCAGTGATAATCACTCATGGGGGTTTAGTAGAACGACCGAGACTGAGTCATACCCCCCTAAAACTACGCTTTTACATTTTAAGAGGGTTGACTATTTAGATATGGGAAATTATTTGATGGATTCTGTGGCAGGGTGGCGGTATTTATTTGGCAGGGCGGAGGTATTAGGCGGGGTGGGGGTATTAGGCGGGGTGGGGGTATTTGAGTGGAGTGCCGGTGTAGTGGGGAAAATGAAAAGATGCAATACTAAGTGTAACAGACCTTTGTGTCGGGCAGGTTCGTAACAATACCAACCTCCCCTCCCACTAACTACCCTCCGGTTACTATATACCAACCTCCCCTCCCACTAACTACCCTCCGGTTACTATATACCAACCTCCCCTCCCACTAACTACCCTCCGGTTACAATATACCAACCTCCCCTCCCACTAACTACCCTCCGGTTACTATATACCAACCTCCCCTCCCACTAACTACCCTCCGGTTACTATATACCAACCTCCCCTCCCACTAACTACCCTCCGGTTACTATATACCAACCTCCCCTCCCACTAACTACCCTCCGGTTACTATATACCAACCTCCCCTCCCACTAACTAGCCTCCGGTTACTATATACCAACCTCCCCTCCCACTAACTACCCTCTGGTTACTATATACCAACCTCCCCTCCCACTAACTACCCTCCGGTTACTATATACCAACCTCCCCTCCCACTAACTACCCTACGGTTACTATATACCAACCTCTCCTCCCACTAACTACCCTCCGGTTACTATATACCAACCTCCCCTCCCACTAACTACCCTCCGGTTACTATATACCAACCTCCCCTCCCACTAACTACCCTCCGGTTACTATATACCAACCTCCCCTCCCACTAACTACCCTCCGGTTACTATATACCAACCTCCCCTCCTACTAACTACCCTCCGGTTACTATATACCAACCTCCCCTCCCACTAACTACCCTCCGGTTACTATATACCAACCTCCCCTCCCACTAACTACCCTCCGGTTACTATATAACATTTTCTCGTACAAACGACGCACCAGACCCCAATCTCTGTGTATAATTTGATTACCATTTGGCACAACCATGAGCAAATATTTGAGCCGTACATTATAACGTCTCCCTGGCATCACTGCTTGTCACCTCTTCTGTCCCTCAGCAGTCCAGCTCGTCGGTCCCGTGCCAGCGCACGTCGTCCTCAGCCATGTACATGAACCTCGGCTCCCACATGCAAGCGGGGCCCGTGAACCGCGTGTCATCCCCGCTGCCCAGCCCTAGCTCCATGCCGGACACGGTCAGCTCTCAGGCTGCGGCCAAACTGGCGCTGCGCAAGCAGCTGGAGAAAACGCTGCTGGAGATCCCGCCCCCCAAGCCGCCTGCCCCCCTGCTCCACTTCCTGCCCAGCGCTGCCAACAGCGAGTTCATCTACATGGTGGGGCTGGAGGAGGTAGTGCAGAGTGTCATCGACAGCCAGGGTGAGAGGCCGTGTAATGTGCAGTATGCATTGTGTGTGCGGGATGCCGAGGGTGCTGTGTGTATCATGCATGGGATATGGCAGGTAGCTGTATACAGGGGTGTCGTTTTAACCCCTTCCTCCTCTCCCGCGTTAGGGAAAGTCTGCTCCTCCCTCCGGATGGAACCGTTCTTCTGCGCACAATGCCGTACGGACTTCACTCCTCACTGGAAGCAGGAGAAGAGCGGCAAGATCCTGTGTGAGCAGTGCATGACGTCCAATCAGAAGAAAGCGCTCAAGGCCGAGCACACTAACCGGCTAAAGAACGCATTTGTGAAAGCCCTGCAGCAGGAGCAGGTACGTGTGTGTGTGTGTGTGTGTACCAAACACTGCGCATGCGTGTGCAAGAAACCAGGTACCGTACGTGTATGTGTATATGTACCAAACACTGCACGTGCAAGGAGCAGGTACCGTACATGTGTGTTTGTACCAAACACTGCGCATGCGCGTGCAAGGAGCACTGCAGATATGTTGTGCCAGCTTAGCGTGCCAGGAAGTAAAAGCTCACCCGTGAGTCACTCGCACGGTCATTCTGTCTGGGAGGTGTTTGCAAATTTTTCCTAAAAATTGCTAGTCCTAATGTCAATTCTTTTTTTTTTTTACCTCCTTGGCAGCAATAAGAGCAGCAAAGGTTATCCATGAAATGTCGGACAAAAGTGCTGATCATTGCTGGGGTTTATTTTCAGAGAGAGCGCTTTCCCCCCCCCTGGATTCATTGATGATGTTTTATTTCTGGGTATAGTGTGCTACTTTCCAGACCTGCGGCTAATCAGTGTCTTGTAGGCTTCCTACAGTCATTGTACCTACAGCGCTAGGGCGTATATTTTGCTGCATTAGCCAGAATCCCAAACAGATTTGGACTGTAAAAGGCATGTTAAAGTGCACATGTTTGCATACTGCTGTGCTGTGCTGGAGGAAGAGGTCCTTCTCTGAAGCTGCAGGGTTTGTAGTGACATACAGTAACGACTCTGTCCCTTTCCTGCAGGAGATTGAGCAGAGGTTACAGCACCAAGCATCCTTATCGCCCAGCACCTCTCCCGCGGTCTCCAACAAACAGGACAACATCATGAGACACCACACGTTGCGACAGGTACAGGGCGAGGGTCAGGGGGTGACGCGTATGTCAGGGTGTTGGGGCGATGCTCACCTCCCACTTGTCTTGTGCTTTCCTTCCCAGGCCCAGCAGTCTCAGAACGCGCTTCAGAGAGGGATCCCTACCGCTCGCTCCATGCTATCCAGCTTTGCACAGGCACCACAGCTGCCCATGGCAGGGAACCTGCTGGGTATGCCAGGTAAGAGCGAGGAGGAGGCGCCGGGTGCGGGTGTCTGGAGGAGGCGCCGGGTGCCTGGAGGAGGCGCGCCGCCTGGAGACACCTGGGGGAGGCGTGCCGGGTTGAGACGCCTGGGGGAGGTGCCGGGGGGAGACGCGCCGGGTGGAGACGCCTGGGGGAGGGGCGCCGGGTGGAGACGCCTGGGGGAGGGGCGCCGGGTGGAGACGCCTGGGGGAGGGGCGCCGGGTGGAGACGCCTGGGGGAGGTGCCGGGGGGAGACGCCTGGGGGAGGTGCCGGGGGGAGACGCCTGGGGGAGGCACGCCGGGGTGCCTGGGGGAGGCATAAAACTCTCCTATTACTGAAATGATTTCAGGCTATTGCTTCTTGTTAGGGGGAGAGCAGAGAGGTGGGAGGGGAGCAGAAAGGGGGGTGGAGCATAGAGAGAGAAGGGGGGGGGGGGAACAGTGTCCATTTCCTAAATGACTTTCTGTAGAATTGAACATTTCTTTTTCCTCTTGGCTTCCAGGTGTGAACATGGCTTACCTGAGCGCAGGGCTGGGCGGGCACAAAGCCCCCAGCCTGGCAGACCGGCAGCGAGAGTACCTCCTGGACATGATCCCCCCTCGCTCCATATCGCAGTCCATCAGCGGGCAGAAATAGCACCCGCAGCGGCCGGACTGGTGCCTCGCATTCAACGTCACGCAACAAGCGAACATTACCGGAGTCGGGCGCCGAGTAACCCGGCTCCTTGCCACCCCCCACCCCCCCGCCGCCTCAGAGCAGCTTATAAAGGATCCGTGTTTGTGCTTCTCGCCCCGTGCTGGGGTCGGCTTTGTTTCCTTTTTACATATTTTTTTGTTTCCGCTGCTGCCGCTTGCTTAGCATTTTCTTTTTGTCCTCTCCTCCTGATGACCCTTTGCCATATGAGGTCAGAGAGGGCCTGGGACCTGCGGCGGATCTGTGACTGTGTTTATCAAGCTTTGGTCACTGGTGGCTGGTGGCAATAAGGTTCTCGATATCAGATGACCGACGGGCAACAGGTTCAGGCTCAGAGCCTCTTTGGGCCGCTCAAATACAGAGGAGGCTTCTGCGTGGTCAGCGTTGGTCCAGGGTGTATTTTTCACACCCCCAGTTAACCCCTTCACTCCTGGAGAGGAATGCACTGCTGTACCTTCCGCTTTAGAGAGGTTCATGTATGGTAGGTCTAAGAGAGGCACTGGTCATGTGTATTTGGTTGCAACGACATGAAATTGGGGAGCTCTGAACAGTGGGGTTAGTGCCGTACGGAGATGCCCTTTCGCTGTCTCGGGGGCCCGGCAGAGAGGAAACGCAGCTGGTGGCACAGAACGGACAAACGGATTGCCACTCAAAGCATTATTTTCCGTTAAACGGAACTAGATTTTCAGTATTCTCCCCCTTCACGCCGTGCGCCCGAGAGCTGAGCTAATGATCGGCCTGGAGTTCTGGCTCTCTTTGACCCCACCTCTCCTGCACACCTGAGAACCTCCCAGGACCCAACGAGGGCTTCCTCTCAGGGACCGTCCTGAAATATTTCATTAAGAATGCAAAAGCTCCAAGACCGTCGGTTCCCACACACCGTGCCCGGCTGTATTTGCACTAACGGCATGTCCTGACTGGGGGTGAAACCGCGAAGAACGCACAATATTTGCTTGTGCACCGGAGAGACCCCTGCACTTAATGGCATTCAGGGTCTTCTGTCTTTCTTGGACACAGTGACACAAGGTGCCACCTTTCACACTTCCCACAGCCGCTGTGTGCCCACGTGGATTCTAATGAGGATTGAGGGCACACGCTGACCACCGTGTTATGTTACATTGGAGTAGATGCACTTCCTAAACTCATCGTGCTCCGGAGATGTAGGGTGGGCGCTCAGGTGCGCTCTCCTACCTGGACAGGGTCATCGGAGCTGGGTTTATTCTGCAGCACTTAGGGGTTCAGGAAACTTGGGGGGTGGGGGGAAGTTATGTGGCCAAATGGGGTTTGCTGTGAGTTGACTGCAATGCTTGAAATGTTACAACCTCTGTGCAAGTAGTGCATTACAAAGCAACATAGTGGAGTCTTCTCTGGCACTGAAGGGGATATGTCCCTGCCGCTCGTTTCCATGTGGGAAATAGACTTTTGAAAGTGTGATGGGCACCATTTAGTGTGCGATGGGCAGAGCTGTGACTGATGCTGACTGCTCGGCGCATCAGGATGTAGCCATGGGATGCAATTAGTTGTGGTAGCGGTGACACTCACTGCCTGGTGCTGCAGATAGAAGGCCACATTCAGAGTGCCATCTTTTCTATGTATTTACTATCATGTATTCCCTCTGGGACACACAGCCCTGTTGGGGAGGTTTACGATGCCCCAGCTGTATTACAAGGTGGACATAGTTAGTCCAGAAGCACTTAGTCCATAATCCCTTTCTCCCCAGCAAGACTGCTTGATGTTATCTGCAATGTGCAGTGTGGTCAAGTGTCCCAAGCTGCACTTTACCAGGGTCACAAAGCAAACTGCTGGATCATGAACATTTCAGTGTTAAAGAAACGGCATTAAACGGCAGCTTGCCATTTTATCCCGGTCTGGCGGGACACGAGGAGTAACATTGGAGGAAACCGCAAATGTATAAAATAACTTGTTATCTATCGCAGGCCACTTTAGCAATCACCATGCTGCAAATAAGAGCGAACCAATGTCTGGTATGAGGTGTGTGCACTTACACAGGCCGCAGATAAGGAGGTAATAACCCCAGAACCCACCTACATTTTTATAGGACGGACGAGAGCCTCCACCTAGGCCCGTGCCATCTGCGCCCGATTCATAAACACATTGGTATAAAGACCCTACACTTTCTATGCTGGCACAGAAAGAATGAATCATATGGCCCTTTCTGAACCGCCTGGTGGCTTCGCTATGAGTGGGATTTCACTATCCACGTGAAAGAAATGATTATATATATATATATTTCACATTTTGCTTGAAATGATGGCCATTGTGGATTTGACTTTAAGGCCGTCAAACCGTAGGATGAAATAATTTCTAGGGAAGTGGTGGGAGGCGGTGTTCCACGTTTCAGCAATGCCAAGACGTGTTCGCTCACGTGGCTGCACCACGTATGTAGTCAGACCCGTGTGTAACCCTGGGGGCTAATCTCATTCTTTCATTGCCACAAATGTTCGGCTTCACTCAAATCGATTTTGCACTTGTGGTGTCAAACACATTTTCCAATCCCATATATAAAAGGACGGGCTTTGTTCTGGTGGCTGCGTGGCTGCAAGTCTATAATAATGGATTGTGGGTCACGTTAAGTATGGCCACTACCTGTAGTGGGGCCCTTTCACTTGACACCAAATTCAGTGGCTTATGTATCAGACTCCAACAATATGTATGGTATGTTCTTGTTTGCAGCGACGTGGCTCCCCCTCCTCGGAGGGCGATGTGGCTCCCCTCCTCGGAGGGCGATGTGGCTCCCCTCCTCGGAGGGCGATGTGGCTCCCCTCCTCGGAGGGCGATGTGGCTCTTTGGGAGGAGTCGGGGAACTTGCTCAGCATTCTTGGCCTTATTACCATGAGCTATGCCCATATTTTCAGCCCATCCGGCTGCGGTCTTCTCTTCTTTTTAGCATGGTCTCTGTGCTGGAATGAACTGAAATGATTCCTCTGCCGAAGGCCGGAATACCGTCGGGAAGTCCGGATTCCATCGGGGGAACTCCCTGTGCGTGACGCACTGCGCCCTGTGTGGTATAACGTCCCATAATGAGAAGGGATGGAAGAGAGGAGCGTATGAGTGTTGGTGATGTAAAGTGAATGCACGTTTAATTCTCTGTGTGACGACTGCTCCGTATTCCTCCGATTGCTGCGCGTGAAAATCTGCTCTGTTGATTTGAGAGGTTCCCTCCCACACCCCCTCCCTCTCTCCCCCCCCACACCCCCTCCCTCTCTCCCCCCCCACACCCCCTCCCTCTCTCCCCCCCCCCACACCCCCTCCCTCTCTCCCCCCCCCCCACACCCCCTCCCTCTCTCCCCCACACACACCCCCTCTCTCTCTCCCCCACACACCCCCTCCCTCTCTCCCCCCCCACACCCCCTCCCTCTCTCCCCCCCCCACACCCCCTCCCTCTCTCCCCCCCCACACCCCCTCCCTCTCTCCCCCACACACACCCCCTCTCTCTCTTCCCCCACACACCCCCTCCCTCTCTCCCCCCCACACACCCTCCCTCTTTCCCCCCTACACACCCCCTCCCTCTCTCCCCCCCACACACCCCCTCCCTCTCTCCCACACACCCCCTCCCTCTCTCCCCCCCACACCCCCCCTCCTTCTCTCCCCCCACCACACTCCCTCCCTCTCTACCCCCCCCCCACCACACTCCCTCCCTCTCTCCCCCCCCCACCACACCCCCTCTCTCTCTTCCCCCACCACACCCCCTCCCTCTCTCCTCCCCACCACACCCCCTCCCTCTCTTCCCCCCACCACACCCCCTCCCTCTATTCCCCCCCACCACACCCCCTCCCTCTCTCCCCCACCACACCCCCTCCCTCTCTCCCCCACCACACCCCCTCCCTCTCTCCCCCACACACACACCCTCCCTCTCTCCCCCACACACCCCCTCCCTCTCTCCCCCACACACATCCCCTCTCTTCCCCCCCTCCCTCTCTTCCCCCCCCCTCCCTCTCTTCCCCCCCCCCTCCCTCTCTTCCCCCCCCCCTCCCTTTCTTCCCCCCCCTCCCTCTCTTCCCCCCCCTCCCTCTCTTCCCCCCCTTCCCTCTCTTCCCCCCCCTCACTCTCTTCCCCCCCCTCACTCTCTTCCCCCCCTTCCCTCTCTTCCCCCCCCTCCCTCTCTTCCCCCACACCCCCTCCCTCTCTTCCCTCACACCCCCTCCCTCTCTTCCCCCCCCTCCCTCTCTTCCCTCCCTCTCTCCCCCCTTCCCCCCCACACACACACTCTTCCCTCACTCTCTCACACCCCCCCCCCCTCTCTGAGCTGGAATACACTCTCCTGGTTTGATAGGCTCCCCACTGGGAAGATGTAAGGTGCTGTGGAGATATCTGTTGGCACGGACGCCCCTCCTTTTTATGCAATGACATTATTACCAGCCTTTCCCCCCGGTTTCCTTATCTCATTTGCTAGAACCCGCTTTGTGGGAAAGGGGAAAAGTTCCTGTGACTTTTGGTTCTTTAAAAAAGAAAGACAAGGTGAAACCTTTGTGTGCAGCCAGAATGGTCTTATTTAGCTTCTGCCCCGACGTCTCTTACTTTCTCCGTGTATATAAGCTATTTCTGGACACGTTAAAAGAAAAAGAAAAAAAACTACAAAAGAAATGAAAGCAAAAACATTGTATATTGTGTAAAAAAACAACAAACAACGGTAAACCAACATGCCGATTGCCTAGCGCTTAATCGTGTGGGACTTTGTCACTTTGTATTGTGGTCTTTGTGTACTTTACCTAAATGTGCAAAAGGTAGTGTCCCGTCTATTAACCCCTTCCTCTCGGCTGGGGAGGCCAGGTGTGCTGGGGTCCCCCGCTCGCCCATAATGTGACGGCGTAGGGAGGGGTGCACCTTTATATTGGGTGCTATTCTTACACGGTAGTAGGCACAGTATTTGGCATGCAGCATTGCAAACACGCAAGCATCAATCAATAATATAAAATAGTTGAAGCCCTTTTCCTCGTACTAAATTTTCTTTTTTTATTCTAAATGAATATAATATTTTGCCAGTTTTTTTTTTTTGGTGTGAAAATCAAGGCTTGTAAATAACCTTTTGTGTCGGTGCTTCTCGTTAGAACCAGCCCTTTAACGATGGTTGTAATTGGGGCATGCAGAGAGTTGTGTGTAGACGCAATGACCATATATACCCCACGCAGCGCCGGCCATCTACTCATCTCTGTACTGCGGAGCAATGATCCATAGTGCTAAAGTGATCGCAAGAGCTTGCCGTTAATGGCGCTTCGGGCCGAGTGCAGGGGGATTAAATCTCTCCAAAGTAACAGTGACGTTTCAATCCGGATAACATGGGGTGTGGGCCCCCTATGTGCCGGTCCCCGTGTTATCCCTGACATGCCGCGGTGTCACAGGGAGATGTGCATTGTGAGGAGGAGTCTTTGCATCCAGTAGCAGCTCCGGGAGAGCTGGCGTGCAGGGCAAGCTGAAATTCCATTAGGTGTGGCCAGAGGAGTGTCACCTGTACAGTGTATGAGACACTGTGTGTGTGTGTGTGTGTGTGTGTGTGTGTGTGTGTGTGTGTGTGTGTGTGTGTGTGTGTGTGTGTGTGTGTGTGTGTGACTGTGTGACTGTGTGTGTGTGTGACTGTGTGTGTGTGTGACTGTGTGTGTGACTGTGTGTGTGTGTGTGTGTGTGTGTGTGTGTGACACTGTGGGTGTGACACTGTGGGTGTGACACTGTGGGTGTGTGTGTGTGTGTGTGTGAGACACTGTGGGTGTGTGTGTGTGTGAGACACTGTGGGTGTGTGTGTGTGTGTGTGTGTGTGAGACACTGGGGGTGTGTGTGTGTGTGTGACACTGTGTGTGACACTGTGTGTGTGTGTGTGTGTGACACTGTGTGTGTGTGTGTGTGTGTGACACTGTGTGTGAGTGAGTGACACTGTGTGTCTATACACTCCCTATAACTCCTCGTGTGTGTGTGTGAGACACTGTGTGTGTGTGTGTGTGTGTGTGTGTGTGTGTGTGTGTGTGTGTGTGTTTGAGACACTGTGTGTGTGTGTGAGTGAGAGACACTGTGTGTGTGTGTGAGTGAGAGACACTGTGTGTGAGTGAGTGAGAGAGACACTGTCTGACACTGTGTGTGTGTGTGTGTGTGTGTGTGTGTGTGTGACACTGAGAGACACTATGTGTGTGTGACACTGAGAGACACTATGTGTGTGTGACACTGAGAGACACTGTGTGTGTGACACTGAGAGACACTGTGTGTGTGACACTGTGAGAGACACTGTGTGTGTGTGACACTGAGAGACACTGTGTGTGTGTGACACTGTGAGAGACACTGTGTGTGTGTGACACTGTGAGAGACACTGTGTGTGTGACACTGTGAGAGACACTGTGTGTGTGTGTGATACTGTGAGAGACACTGTGTGTGTGTGACACTGAGAGACACTGTGTGTGTGTGACACTGAGAGACACTGTGTGTGTGTGACACTGTGAGAGACACTGTGTGTGTGTGACACTGTGAGAGACACTGTGTGTGTGAGACTGTGTGTGTGACACTGTGTGTGCGTGTGACGGGGTGCAGTGTACAACTGAGTGAGGCTGTGTGTGACGGACTGTGTGACGGGTGTTATTTGGCATATTGTTATTAAACCCATACAATGCCCTTCTCATATCACCACACGACCCTGAAGCACGGGCTTGTCTGTACCATTCTGGTACTAAAGGGGTTAATATTTAAACTCTCCTCTCTTTTGGGGCGGGGGATCCTAAAAATACGACAAAACTAGTATTCCTGTCCCCAAACGCAGCCCTCTGCTTCTCCCTCACCTCTGGGACACTGCTCCCTCTGCACCACCTCACCTCGGGGGACACTGCTATTCCTCACTTCGAGGACACTGCTCCCTCTGCTCCTCACCTCTGGGAACTCTGCTGCTCCTCGCATCGGGGGACTCTGCTCCTTCTGCACCTCCTCACCTCGGGGCACACTGCACCTCCTCACCTCGGGGGACACTGCACCTCCTCACCTCGGGGGACACTGCACCTCCTCACCTCGGGGCACACTGCACCTCCTCACCTCGGGGGACACTGCACCTCCTCACCTCGGGGCACACTACACCTCCTCACCTCGGGGCACACTGCACCTCCTCACCTCGGGGCACACTGCACCTCCTCACCTCGGGGCACACTGCACCTCCTCACCTCGGGGCACACTGCACCTCCTCACCTCGGGGCACACTGCACCTCCTCACCTCGGGGCACACTGCACCTCCTCACCGCGGGGCACACTGCACCTCCTCACCTCGGGGCACACTGCACCTCCTTCACCTCGGGGCACACTGCACCTCCTCACCTCGGGGCACACTGCACCTCCTCACCTCGGGGGACACTGCACCTCCTCACCTCGGGGCACACTGCACCTCCTCACCTCGGGGCACACTGCACCTCCTCACCTCGGGGCACACTGCACCTCCTCACCTCGGGGCACACTGCACCTCCTCACCTCGGGGCACCCTGCACCTCCTCACCTCGGGGCACACTGCACCTCCTCACCTCGGGGCACCCTGCACCTCCTCACCTCGGGGCACCCTGCACCTCCTCACCTCGGGGCACACTGCACCTCCTCACCTCGGGGCACACTGCACCTCCTCATCTCGGGGCACACTGCACCTCCTCACCTCGGGGCACACTGCACCTCCTCACCTCGGGGCACACTGCACCTCCTCACCTCGGGGCACACTGCACCTCCTCACCTCGGGGCACACTGCACCTCCTCACCTCGGGGCACACTGCACCTCCTCACCTCGGGGGACACTGCACCTCCTCACCTCGGGGCACACTGCACCTCCTCACCTCGGGGGACACTGCACCTCCTCACCTCGGGGGACACTGCACCTCCTCACCTCGGGGCACACTGCACCTCCTCACCTCGGGGCACACTGCACCTCCTCACCTCGGGGCACACTGCACCTCCTCACCTCGGGGCACACTGCACCTCCTCACCTCGGGGCACACTGCACCTCCTCACCTCTGGGCACACTGCACCTCCTCACCTCGGGGGACACTGCACCTCCTCACCTCGGGGGACACTGCACCTCCTCACCTCGGGGGACACTGCACCTCCTCACCTCGGGGGACACTGCCTTTTGCACAGTTTTTCTAGATTTTTTTGTTTCTGCATTGTGTTTTAGAATCTGGTATCTGGTTTCAAGACGACAACTTGTTTAATTACTGCAAGCTCATGACCGTGAGTGATTTAAAACAAATAAAATACAAAAAGAACATTAAAAAAAAGCTAATTTTTGGAGAAAGGATTAAAAAAAAAAAACAACTTTGTAATATTTATCACTTGCAAGCTATGTTTAATAAAGAAAGGAATGGTTTATAACTTTTCATGTGCCTGCTGAATTTATTGACTGAACCCAATGGGCAGAGAGATTTCTGCAAAGATGGCAGCTTTCTGAGCCGCCGGGTCTAGAAGGGCCGTGCTGGTCGTTCTGGCGCTCGTGGAGTTAAATGTGCAGAATCGTTGGGAGAGGGTCAATGAAATGCCAGTCCGGCCGTTACCGTGTGATATAACCCGTGTGTACACCTGCATATTCCACAGATGTACTCTGACCGCGCTGTACGTCTGTCCAGCCAGGAAGCCGCCTGAGCGCGAGATGTGGTGATAACATGCGGTATTGTAACGTCACGGGAATAGTTTTCTATGCATTGTGTTATAACAGCGGCGGGTGAGATGTCGGGTTGTTTGCACCCTGTTATACTGCTGTTTCTTTACAAGCTTGTTAAAGACCTTGTCCTGTTAGATTTGCGTGTGACATTGTAGGCGCCGTTACATAAACTGAACTGTCTCCACTTCGGGTTAAAATACTTTCATGTTTTTTTCTTTTAAGCAGCGAGGTTTTACCTTCATGTATATAGAATGGTCCCGTAACTCCTGTGGAGGAAGCAGTGCATATCGGGGCACTGTGTTCAGCTCTCTGGCAGCTGTGGGGTGAAACTGATTGGATAGAGATGTCCCTCACCCTCTCACCCCGCTCTCAGGTGCCCGAGTTGCAGAGTTGGCCTCTGCCGGGGAGGTAAGCATTTCTTTGGGAAGAGTAGGAGTGAACATAATAGTAGTTATTAACCCTGAGCATCCTCTGCTAGGCCGTGTCAAATCTTACACTATGCAATCTTGGCGATTAATGTCTTCCCTAACATATTGCTTCCTATAAAGCCTCCTATTGCCCCATATAACCGCTCCCTATAACTCCTCCTATTGCCCCATATAACCGCTCCCTATAAATCCTCCTATTGCCCCATATAACCGCTCCCTATAAATCCTCCTATTGCCCCATATAAACTCCCTATAACTCCTCCTATTACCTCATATAACCCCTCCTATTGCCCCATATAACTCCTCCCTATAACTCCTATTGCCCCATATAACCCCTCCCTATAACTCCTCCACGATGGGCTGCAGGTAAGCTCCTGCAGGGGAGCCAGGATGGCCTTAGACCCAGGGGTTGGTGGCTGTGTGGTGGAGATGGAAGTAGGAGAGGCTGCAGCAGGGGTGTAGGCCTTGGGGAGCCTGATAGCAAATTACAGGAGAGTTTGGAGAAAAAGGAAAGAGCAGAACAGGACCTACTTAAGGCTGCGGGCATGGTCAGTGCTTAGCTGCTGAGCCGCGCTCACGCTGGTCAGTGAGCCCCTGCAGCCGCAATGAGAGCAGCTTTAGCAGGGGCTTTCGCACACTTCCGCAGGCGTGCGGAGGCGTAGCAGACAAAAACTTTTTGTTTCAGCGCTGAGGGGAGCGGAGGGCCGGTCACGTGAGCGGTTCGCCCAATGACGTCACTGACACGCCCCCGGACTGCGCGCGTAGTAAGACCAGGGAAAGCACTCGCTTTCCCTCAGCCTCCGCGCGCCTCCGCACGGCTGCTGTGTCTCTGGACTCAGCCTTAGAAAGAAAAGAACCACGCTTTATTGCAGACTTATAACAGTAAGAAGGCAGAGTTAGAAGAAGGAAACACAATGAAAGAAATGTCGCAGTTCTGAGAGAGACGTGCGCAAAAAGACTTTGCCCCCTGGGAGGGAACATTTTGTGATTTTCTAAAATAGCGATAGATCCAGTCAAGAAAATGTCAGTGCCCTAGATACTCATCCCAAGGGGTGAGTGGGCAAGGAAAAGCCCTGTGTACATGCACTCCTCGAGTAAGGATAATACAGTGTAAATGACTGTTAGGGGCATTCTTTCATTAAAGCTGCAGTTCAGTCTTTTTTTTTTTTCTTTTTTTTTTATTTATTTTTTTACTTCAATAGTTTCATGTGGGCAATCTCTAATTACCTAAAGAACTGTATAGCTGTCAGTCAATTCGTTCTCCATGTATTGATAGGTCGAAATTTGGTGACATCATTAGTGAAGGGATCTGTTTATATTCTGCTTGTCTGTCAGTGGAAGCTCATGAATATTCATGAGCACTCCTGCACTGACATGTGCTAGAGGGAGGGCAGGGCTGACAACGGGGTGTGCCAGAGCTTGCGACAGGACATGAAGGGGCAGTGCCTTAGCAAATGGCTGTTAAAATAGAATACAAGAAAATTGGTCTTTCAAAGTTGTTGTTTTAAAACAGAAAATGCTAAAAGTATTTTTTCTTACTACAGAACTGATTTATTAAAAAAAACACACACGCAGGATATTGACTGAACTGCAGCTTTAAATGGTTAATTTTGGGGTATTTACCTAACAAAGTAACGATTAATGGTGAGGTTTAAAAATCAATGTATTCAGTCCATAGACTATTTCAAATAAATGGGACACTTGTACATGTACAACAAAAATATATCTCCTAAATACGCCCCTATAAAATGACACACCAGTGTGGTAACTGGAAGGATAAGGTGTCGTCTCCCCCCGGTGGCAGAATGTATAACTGCACTCCCTAAGTCCAGCTTGCATACACCAGCCACAAACAAACGCCGCCAGCAATAACCACAGTGTCTGCCAATATGGTGTATATGTGGATGGGGAAGGAGAGATCCCAAGGGGAAGGGAAGTAGTATAAAAACACAGACTCTGGGTGAGAGGTGACTGGAAGGAGGTAATCGATCCAGAACAGATCCTGCTGGATAGGCGTCACAGCAGCAGCCTAGCGCAGTGGATAGACAGGAATACTAATAACCTATACTATCCCTATTTCTAGGGCCGTGGGTGAAGGGACAGGTAAATAGGTGAGCGCAGTTAGTACAACCCTGGTAGTAAAATCAGACTAGTTGGAGTAGTGTAATGCACCTATACTCGTCATTGTGGGTCCCTAGCTAGCTGTGGGTGCAATGTACCTAATATTGGTAGAGAGTGTGCAATATAAAAGTGTACACACAATACTCTCCCTAATCAACAGTAGTAGATATTAGAAATATCAAACCATAGCAATGACCCTATATCTAGTGTAATAACGGGATGCTGATGGCCTGCTATGCCCCTGCTGCTAGGGGCGAGGGGAACGGTCAGGAAGGTGGGTGATTAGAACTAATACATCCCTACGGGTACAATTAAACTAGTGTAATGGATCTACACTGGTCACTATAAATCCTGCACAACACTGTGTGTGACAGTGTGCCTAATATTGGTGGAGATTGTGTAGTGAATAACCCGGTCCCACACAATACTCTCCTTAAAGCCTTCAGTTCAAATCACAGAGCTTCAGAGTGCAATAGACAGGTAAGTCCTGTGAAGCAATTGTAACTTAATGATCAGCTGTGCACGGACCGTTTGGCGGTCTGTCTGTGTAATGGGTTAGCACAACCGTACCTGCTGTTGTAACTAGCCGTAGCATGTTAGTATATACTGCTATAGTAAAAGAATTGTTATACTTCGCTCCCAAATGTTGTGTCCCGGTGTGGACTCAGACACTGACGGCAGTGACGTCACAGCGCCTGCATACCTCCCTATAACGCCTCCTATTGCCCCATATAACCTCTCCCTATAACGCCTCCTATTGCCCCATATAACTTATCCCTATAACTCCTCCTATTGCCCCATATAGAAAGCGGTTATAACTCCTACTGCCCCATATAACCCCTCCCTATAACTCCTCCAGGATGGGCTGCAGGTGAGCTCCGGCAGGGGAGCCAGGATGGCCTTAGACCCAGGGGTTGGTGGCTGTGTGGTGGAGATGGAAGTAGGCGAGGCCGCAGGCTGCAGCAGGGGTGTAGGCCTTGGGGAGCCTGATTGCAAGTTACAGGAGAGTTTGGAGAAAAAGGAAAGAGCAGAACAAATCCTGCTTAAGAAGAGAACCAAGCTTTATTGCAGACGTACAACAGTAGAAAGCAGATTTAGAAGAAGGAAACACTAAATGAAATAAATGTCACAGTTCTGAGAGAGACGTGCGCAAAAAGACTTTGCCCCCTGGGAGGGAGAATTTTGTGATTTTCTAAAATAGCGATCGATCCAGTCAAACAGAAACATTCCCTCTTAAACAATTGAAATTCCAACCCACAGTGCAGAGCAAGGCGCCGATTCATGTTGTGGAACAAGAAGCAAGAACCCCAGTAAGAGTCGCATTAAATGCTCTCAAGATAAGATGTGTGGAGACGCCTAAAAGAAGTGGGAGAGAAACTAGATCCCAGAACAAGCCGGCGAAGCCTAAAGATAAAACGGAGGCAGAAACAGAGAACTTATTCCAGAAAAACTCTGATTCAGATCCTGACATTTTAAAATCAACCACCTGCCAGGAAAACCTCAAAGGGTAAAGCTGCTAAAGAAAGGAAAGCGAAGGACCGGCGGCTAAAGGTTTGTACAGGAGAAGGTAACAGCCCTGAAATAGGGTCTAAAGACTTCAAGGAAGGGGACACACCTCAGGGTGTATCAGGGTGTATCAGACTGTGAGCCAGGATCTGTTCCACAGCATCCAGCGTCCCAGGGGTTAATAGCAGAAGCAGCAGAAGATTTGGTAAGCCCATTGAATGTTAGGCCGCGGTCCCAGTGTGCACTGTAACACGCGTGCCCGGGGGGGGGGGGGGTGGAGTGTGCACAGTGCGTCACCGCGATCTGTGTAGAGAGGCAGAGATTGCGACGGGAGGGGCGTGGTGGGGGTTTCGCAGGGGCATGGCCATAATCTCATGCGGCTGGTTCGCCCACATTGGCTGAACTGTCGCAAGTTGCAAATACAATTTTTTTGTCTTTGCAAAAACCTGACGTAGTGCGCGGCTGCCAAATGCGCGCCAACGTACCTAGTTGGCCCAGCCCCATTGAGGGGCGGTGTTTGTTCACGCAGCGCACGCCGAGCCGTGCGCTGTAGAGCGCACTGGGAGCAAAGCCTAAAGGAAGTAGCAGACACCTGTGATGTTAGGTTATCTGAGACTCTCATCCTGAGAGAAGTTACAGAGATTATAAAGAATTCTGGAAAGCAGCAAAGTAAGAACCTAGAAACTGTGGGAGGAGATCAGGTGGAAATGGAGTTTGTACCTGAGAGCAGTGGGCCAGAGAACCCATACTCACCTGGACTTACAGAACCATCCCTCTGCTCATTAGCAGGTCCTGTGATTCAGAACTGAGAGGGGAGAACAGCAGGTGGTAATCGGCAGTAACAGAGACAGCATTAACTCTGTAGTGCCTGGGAGTGAAATGAAGGTTGTAGAGACTAAAATTGCTGCTCCTATGCAGATAGTTCCTGATAAAACAGTGGCCCAATCAGAAGAAGGTATGGTATTAAAGTAACCCCAGTTCATACAGCACCTCCTTCAGCCTGGATTAGGAGGTCCTTTGTAAGCGCAGTGGCCAGAGATGCTCAACCTCTGAAAAGGAGAAATGTGGTAAGTGGAAGTATTTAGGAGAAGAGATGAACCGTGAAAGGATTCTTGTTGGAAGACATCTATTAAAAGAATCATTGGGCTTCAGAGCAGATGAAATCTATGCACTTATCCATGTTCCAGGCTCATGCGAGATATCCCTGCTTCAGCACAGGTGGCTGAATCAGTGGCTCGGTCAATGACAACTGTGCTGAAGCGGGGATATCCTGAAAAGCTGACCTGTGGGGAGGCGTTGGCCACCCCTGAAATTGTATCACCATGTTCCCACGGCGCCTCCCAATGATACAACAGTAGAATACATGGAGAGATCAAACAAGTGTTACCGAAATACATCAATACCTGGGGGGGGGGGGAGGGGGTGGGGGCGACCAGGTTCGCACCAGGCAAGACACAGAACATGTGCTCGCCGTGGCACGCAGCAGTATTTGATACAGTCATTCTCACCATTGGAATACATTTTGGGACAGCCCATGACGTATTGTCCAGAATAACCGCAGTGCCCGGCCGGAATCGGTGATGCATAATGTAGTAATACTTTTAGGGTAAGATGTTGGGCTATTTATCCGATTCTTTTAGCTGTGGCATTGGTTGAAGATTGAGAGGAAAGAAACTTTGAGTTAAATTATTTATTTGTTACAGAAAATGTGTGAGATTTTGATTAATCGGCAGAAAGTACTGTACACGTTTAACAGTGAAAGGTTTTACATTCCAAATGATACATTTATGAGCAGAGCCCCCACGTCTGCAGCCGAGAGCCCCCACGTCTGCTGCCGAGAGCCCCCACGTCTGCTGCCGAGAGCCCCCACGTCTGCTGCCGAGAGCCCCCACGTCTGCTGCCGAGAGCCCCCACGTCTGCAGCCGAGAGCCCCCCCTATAATCACCGCAGGAGGTATTTTCATCTGGAAATTGTAATACAGCTTAGCTAGTGACTTTGATAAAATCCCCTTTCAGGAGATTTCCCCAGAACTATTTATCCGTAAACCATATCTTTTTCTTGTATAGCACGGACAGTGTATGCAGCGCTGTACACAAGTCCCTGACCTGTACAGCTTACAATCTAATCGCGATGCCAGAGACTCAGAGAGATAGCGACTTGCCCAAAGGTACAAGGTGTGATTACTGGGATTCAGACTAGGTCCACCCACTTCAAAGACTGGCATTCCCACTGCGCTGCTAATGAAATGTCTGTCTCCACCGTCCCCCGATAATTCATGTGTTGCGCTAATTTAAGGCCAGTGTTAGCTATGAGTAAAACTCTGAGGCTTTCAGCCTCTATGGGGAGGGTTATACTTAGGGGATACACGGATACTGCAGCAGCACAGGTACATTAGGGGAATGCTGCTTTGGCGTCATGTCGTGTAGGTTGTGTTTGGACCAATGTGTCACATTCCGGCAGTGAGCAGCTCACAAAGCATGGAGGGCCGAGGTCTGCAGAGTGTCACATTCACAATGGCAGATGTCTCACAGTGCTCCACCTTCACTTTGTGTCTCTGAGCCGTTAGCAAGAGTAACCCGGGGGCACTATAGGAGTAGCAGCTTGGTTAGAATACACATTTGCCAATGAGATGTCAATGCTGAGCGGTCTGTGTGTTGTATCACCTCCCTGTGCTGCAGTGCATTGTGGTAGTGATGCTTTGCATGCACCTTGGGCAGTGAAGGGGTTACTGCCTTCGCTGTAGAATACATTGCAAAGCCGTGTCTTGTTGGCCTCTCTGGCAGTGAATGAGTTAAAGTGCTGCCTAACACAATGTGTAAGTAATTCTGGCACTTGTAGTGTTACTAATCTGCGGCGTGGGATGCAGTCTCTGCACGGACGCTGCAGCGCTTTACTAAGCAGTGCTATTCCCGATGATCTCGTCCTGTGACATGACACCTTCCAGCCTATAGAAGTGAGTAGGGTGTAAAGCGGAGGGTAGGGCGCACAACTCCAGTCCTTATTGCCACCAACCGCTCACGTTTTCAGGATATCCCTGCTTCAGCACAGGTGGTGCAGTCTTTGACTGAGCCACCTGCAGGGATATCCTGAAAATGTGACCGGTTGGTGGCCCTTGAGGACTGTTGTTGCGCCCCTCCGCTGTAAGGTGTAGCACCATTTAGTAAACATGTTGCATTGCATGGAGAGGATGGTGGTATCCGCCCCACAGTATCCATACTACAGATCCATCCAACACTCCGGGACGTTGGATGCATGTTACACTATAACAACATCTCTACACTAACTTAAGCCATCAAGTTTTATATTACAAAGGATAAAGAAAATATATTTGCAGTTTTGGTAACAATGAACAAGTAGCCATTTTCCATGAAAAGACCCCCTTTGTCCCCGGGCGGGGGATGGGGGGGGGGGGTTCATTTGGTAGAAAACATGAGATATTTGGTAGTTTTTATGGGAAGACGAACAGACAAATATTAAAATAAATGGGGAAGGAGCTGACGTGTTAAAGTTTAAAGCCGCGTTAGGAGAGCCGCGGTCTGAGCACAGTAATACTTGGAAGAAGTCGCGTTTCTAACATGAGACGCTGCGGCAAGGCCAATGCGAGTAGTGTGATCGGTCTCGTGAGTGAGCGCGTACAAGTCCTGCAGAGCAGCTGCACCATGTAATTGTTTCAGCCCCTGTGACATGTATCAGTCTGTATTGTGATCACATAGATAAAAGTGCTGCACGGAGAATCCCCAGGGGTCTGACTAAAGATGGCCACTCTCAGGATTACCATGGTTTTCCCTTTTCTGGTTGGTTGACACAATGTGAGTTACTTCAGTGTCTTTTCACAGTAATCCTAGGTAATTAGGTGAATGCTTGAAGCAGGAAAGGGTTACATTATGGCCTCTGATGTGACTGTCATTCCTCATGCTTTGCTTTGGTGAGGACGTGTTGCTGTCCAGGGTTCTGAATGACAATGACTAGCTGTTCCAAGCATTGTCTTGGAGTGGTGGTTGTACCTGGATAGAGGAAGCAGAGGTGAGCAGCATGCAGTGTCGTCCTTGGGGGATACACTTGGTTCCTATTAATCTGAAGGTTTTCTGGTCTTTTGAGAAATTCCTTGTATATTTTCACATGAAGCAGAAGGAATATGCCCGGTGCCTGGAGACAGACGGTGAGTATCAAGAGGTTAAGGAATATCCAGTAGATGAATTGCTGCGGTCCCCAAGTAACACTACTATAGACATTACTGGAAGAAACCTTTTGGAGTTTACATGTTGCTGGGGGGATTGTACCTCACTGCCTTGAAAACAAAGGAGGAATCCCTGCCGTCGAGGATTATTATTTGGTTAAGTGGGATTTTTTGGTATACATTTTGTGCAGAGAGACATACTTGCTTGTGGCAGGAGATGATAGAAGTGTGGTTGAAGCTTGTTGGGTAGTGGGGAGGGGAGAAAGAGCAGCATATTTTCTGAGAATTCACAGGAGGTCAAATGTAACATCACTTCTAGGATATGTTGGTAACAATCCTATATTTGGTTATCAGCATCTGGGGCTGTTACAGATGTTTTTTTTTTTTTTTTTTGGTAGAGTGCCCCTAGTGGGGAGGAGGGATTTGTTAAGAGATACAAGTCCATAATAAAAGGGGGGGAGTAACACTTTTTGGTGAGGTAGATTTTTTTGTTGTAGAGGAATCTGTTGCTGGGAGTTAATCAGAGAAGCCCAGTGACTAGGTGCTTGACTGATGGCATATGTTATGTTCCACAGAAACTTCAACATGTCCTGGATCCATCTCAAGTGTCTGGGAGGAGTTCTGAAAGAAAGCAGATACACATTGCAGTGGCAGACTTTACTTAACTTGTGCTAGAGATATCAAATAATATATTGTATCTACAGGAGAAATAATGAGGAATATATAGACAGATATAGGGAAGGATAAGCTAGGTGCCTCCATGATGACAATTCCATTGGGCCTGTAGATGTGTTACCCTCAACCAGTTGACCAAAAGGTGACCTATTGGGGGATAGGTTGGAATCCGCCCTTGTAGCAAATTGATTTGCCGACTTTGCTGTGATGTCACTTCCTGCAAGTAGAAAAGCTCGGTATTTTTGGCGCAGTAGCCAGCCGAAGGACTTTTCTGGACGTGAATGGACAGTCACTGTTGATGCCGGGTTTACTGTTCTATTCTTGATTTCCTTCATTGTTTAACTTTGTAGATGTTTTCTGCTTTCGTGGTAGCCTTGAAATATTTATTTAATTGTTTGTTACGTGACCAATTTATAAAAAGTAACAATGCCTTTGAAGTAGAAGTAGCTTTTTCATTGGTTTTCTGTTATCTTCTCTTGGCAGGTACCCACCCTCATCAACTCATTAACCAACATCGATTAACTTGTGCTCATAATCAAAGAAAATACACTTAAATGATGTCATCATTCTATTTTACCACAAACTTTTCAACAACAATTAAAATAATTAACTCCATTGGTAAAATACTTCTAAGAGGTCAATTTTTACATTTAACACCTACTAATAAACAATGAAATACTTTTTTTTATGGAGTCTCTCTTTCCTCAAACACACAAACTAAGTGGATGGCTGGCTGGGCAGCTGCATTAGCATTCATTATGACTCAAGCTTTCTTCTTACCTGTGTGATTAGTTCAACCATCTCTGCTGGCTTCCTGTGGTCCTCATCCTTTCCTTCGTGTCTTGGTTCACTATGGATATCTTGGCCCTGTCTTTGGGTGTTCTCCAAAACCTGGGGAACTGTCCAGTTATCCTGTGTCCCCTTCTTGCAGAAGAGGCTGGGGGTGGAGAAGGAACACAAGTGACCGATGCGGGATTGCCAAACACAACAAAATCCTTGCCCCATGTCTGCTTTGTGATAGCTATAGATTATTAAATGGATTATAAAACAGTAAGTCCTCGTTCTGATGCCTGGACAGAGAAATAAGAGACATCGCACTTGGAAATGGATTTACCTTTTTCGATAACCAAACAGGAGGAAGAGGAGACAGAAGATGATACAGGCCACACCAATGTGGATTCCCACCACAACCCCCAACATGGAGCTTTCTCCTTCCTGGCAGTGACACATCGAGTCAGCATCTGCAAACACAGCAACGTATGAGAACAAAGACAAAGCCCCGAGACCATACATTGCGGAGATTCTCTGTAACATAACGGTCTCTACAAATCCAATTATAAATCTCGAAAATGAAGCAGCGATCACCATCGCCTGCACTGATATAAGCAATGTCAGTGATAAACAGCTGGGGTGTCATTGTACAATGATGCACTTTTTTACATAAAGGGGCAGCCCTGGAAGAACAGGAGAATACCTAGGTTATAACGTGTCTGGTGTTTATAAAGCACTCTTCCCCACAAATGGTCAGCCCCGGGTTTAACAAGAACCTCTGCACGCATTCTGGCACTAAAAACTAGATTGTCAGCTCTTTGGCACAGAGACTTATTACATCTGCAAGTTGCACAATGCACAGACACTGTTAGAGAATATATTCTGAGAAGCCGGCCGGCCCCCTCTGGCCAGCTCCCCAGCCAGTCCCCCTCTGGCCTGGTCTCCAGCCAGTCCCCCTCTGGCCAGCTCCCCAGCCAGTGCCCCTCTGGCCTGGTCTCCAGCCAGTCCCCCTCTGGCCTGGTCTCCAGCCAGTGCCCCTCTGGCCAGCTCTCCAGCCAGTGCCCCTCTGGCCAGCTCCCCAGCCAGCCCCCTCTGGCCTGGTCTCCAGCCAGTCCCCCTCTGGCCAGCTCCCCAGCCAGCCCCCACTGGCCTGGTCTCCAGCCAGTCCCCCTCTGGCCAGCTCTCCAGCCAGTCCCCCTCTGGCCAGCTCCCCAGCCAGTGCCCCTCTGGCCAGCTCCCCAGCCAGTCCCCCTCTGGCCAGCTCTCCAGCCAGTGCCCCTCTGGCCTGGTCTCCAGCCAGTCCCCCTCTGGCCAGCTCCCCAGCCAGTCCCCCTCTGGCCAGCTCCCCAGCCAGCCCCCTCTGGCCAGCTCCCCAGCCAGCCCCCTCTGGCCTGGTCTCCAGCCAGTCCCCCTCTGGCCAGCTCTCCAGCCAGTCCCCCTCTGGCCAGCTCTCCAGCCAGTCCCCCTCTGGCCAGCTCCCCAGCCAGTCCCCCTCTGGCCAGCTCCCCAGCCAGTCCCCCTCTGGCCAGCTCTCCAGCCAGCTCCCCAGCCAGTGCCCCTCTGGCCAGCTCTCCAGCCAGCCCCCTCTGGCCTGGTCTCCAGCCAGTCCCCCTCTGGCCAGCTCTCCAGCCAGTCCCCCTCTGGCCAGCTCTCCAGCCAGTCCCCCTCTGGCCAGCTCTCCAGCCAGTCCCCCTCTGGCCTGGTCTCCAGCCAGTGCCCCTCTGGCCTGGTCCCCAGCCAGTCCCCCTCTGGCCAGCTCCCCAGCCAGTCCCCCTCTGGCCAGCTCTCCAGCCAGCCCCCTCTGGCCAGCTCCCCAGCCAGTCCCCCTCTGGCCAGCTCCCCAGCCAGTCCCCCTCTGGCCAGCTCCCCAGCCAGTCCCCCTCTGGCCAGCTCCCCAGCCAGTGCCCCTCTGGCCAGCTCCCCAGCCAGTCCCCCTCTGGCCAGCTCTCCAGCCAGTCCCCCTCTGGCCAGCTCCCCAGCCAGTGCCCCTCTGGCCAGCTCTCCAGCCAGCCCCCTCTGGCCAGCTCTCCAGCCAGCCCCCTCTGGCCAGCTCTCCAGCCAGTCCCCCTCTGGCCAGCTCTCCAGCCAGTCCCCCTCTGGCCAGCTCTCCAGCCAGTCCCCCTCTGGCCTGGTCTCCAGCCAGTGCCCCTCTGGCCAGCTCTCCAGCCAGTCCCCCTCTGGCCAGCTCCCCAGCCAGTGCCCCTCTGGCCAGCTCTCCAGCCAGCCCCCTCTGGCCTGGTCTCCAGCCAGTGCCCCTCTGGCCAGCTCTCCAGCCAGTCCCCCTCTGGCCTGGTCTCCAGCCAGCCCCCTCTGGCCAGCTCTCCAGCCAGTCCCCCTCTGGCCAGCTCTCCAGCCAGTCCCCCTCTGGCCAGCTCTCCAGCCAGTCCCCCTCTGGCCAGCTCTCCAGCCAGCCCCCTCTGGCCAGCTCTCCAGCCAGTCCCCCTCTGGCCAGCTCTCCAGCCAGTCCCCCTCTGGCCAGCTCTCCAGCCAGCCCCCTCTGGCCAGCTCCCCAGCCAGTCCCCCTCTGGCCAGCTCTCCAGCCAGCCCCCTCTGGCCAGCTCTCCAGCCAGTCCCCCTCTGGCCAGCTCTCCAGCCAGTCCCCCTCTGGCCAGCTCTCCAGCCAGTCCCCCTCTGGCCAGCTCTCCAGCCAGTCCCCCTCTGGCCAGCTCTCCAGCCAGCCCCCTCTGGCCAGCTCTCCAGCCAGTCCCCCTCTGGCCAGCTCTCCAGCCAGTCCCCCTCTGGCCAGCTCCCCAGCCAGTGCCCCTCTGGCCAGCTCTCCAGCCAGTCCCCCTCTGGCCAGCTCTCCAGCCAGCCCCCTCTGGCCAGCTCCCCAGCCAGTCCCCCTCTGGCCAGCTCCCCAGCCAGTGCCCCTCTGGCCAGCTCTCCAGCCAGTCCCCCTCTGGCCAGCTCTCCAGCCAGTCCCCCTCTGGCCAGCTCCCCAGCCAGTCCCCCTCTGGCCTGGTCTCCAGCCAGCCCCCTCTGGCCTGGTCTCCAGCCAGTCCCCCTCTGGCCAGCTCTCCAGCCAGCCCCCTCTGGCCAGCTCTCCAGCCAGTCCCCCTCTGGCCAGCTCTCCAGCCAGTCCCCCTCTGGCCAGCTCTCCAGCCAGTCCCCCTCTGGCCAGCTCTCCAGCCAGTCCCCCTCTGGCCAGCTCTCCAGCCAGTCCCCCTCTGGCCAGCTCTCCAGCCAGTCCCCCTCTGGCCAGCTCCCCAGCCAGCCCCCTCTGGCCTGGTCTCCAGCCAGTCCCCCTCTGGCCAGCTCTCCAGCCAGCCCCCTCTGGCCTGGTCTCCAGCCAGTCCCCCTCTGGCCAGCTCTCCAGCCAGTCCCCCTCTGGCCAGCTCTCCAGCCAGTCCCCCTCTGGCCAGCTCCCCAGCCAGTCCCCCTCTGGCCAGCTCCCCAGCCAGCCCCCTCTGGCCAGCTCTCCAGCCAGTCCCCCTCTGGCCAGCTCCCCAGCCAGTCCCCCTCTGGCCAGCTCTCCAGCCAGTCCCCCTCTGGCCAGCTCTCCAGCCAGTCCCCCTCTGGCCAGCTCTCCAGCCAGTCCCCCTCTGGCCTGGTCTCCAGCCAGTGCCCCTCTGGCCAGCTCTCCAGCCAGTCCCCCTCTGGCCAGCTCCCTCTGGCCAGCTCCCCAGCCAGCCCCCTCTGGCCAGCTCCCTCTGGCCAGCTCTCCAGCCAGTCCCCCTCTGGCCAGCTCTCCAGCCAGTCCCCCTCTGGCCAGCTCCCCAGCCAGTCCCCCTCTGGCCTGGTCTCCAGCCAGTCCCCCTCTGGCCAGCTCTCCAGCCAGTCCCCCTCTGGCCTGGTCTCCAGCCAGTCCCCCTCTGGCCAGCTCCCTCTGGCCAGCTCTCCAGCCAGTCCCCCTCTGGCCAGCTCTCCAGCCAGCCCCCTCTGGCCAGCTCTCCAGCCAGCCCCCTCTGGCCAGCTCTCCAGCCAGTCCCCCTCTGGCCAGCTCCCCAGCCAGTCCCCCTCTGGCCAGCTCCCCAGCCAGTCCCCCTCTGGCCAGCTCTCCAGCCAGTCCCCCTCTGGCCAGCTCTCCAGCCAGTGCCCCTCTGGCCAGCTCCCCAGCCAGCCCCCTCTGGCCAGCTCTCCAGCCAGTGCCCCTCTGGCCAGCTCTCCAGCCAGTCCCCCTCTGGCCAGCTCTCCAGCCAGTCCCCTCTGGCCAGCTCTCCAGCCAGTCCCCCTCTGGCCAGCTCTCCAGCCAGTCCCCCTCTGGCCAGCTCCCCAGCCAGTCCCCCTCTGGCCTGGTCTCCAGCCAGTCCCCCTCTGGCCAGCTCCCCAGCCAGTCCCCCTCTGGCCAGCTCTCCAGCCAGTCCCCCTCTGGCCAGCTCTCCAGCCAGCCCCCTCTGGCCTGGTCTCCAGCCAGTCCCCCTCTGGCCTGGTCTCCAGCCAGTCCCCCTCTGGCCAGCTCTCCAGCCAGTCCCCCTCTGGCCAGCTCTCCAGCCAGTCCCCCTCTGGCCAGCTCTCCAGCCAGTCCCCCTCTGGCCAGCTCTCCAGCCAGTCCCCCTCTGGCCAGCTCCCCAGCCAGTGCCCCTCTGGCCAGCTCCCCAGCCAGTCCCCCTCTGGCCAGCTCTCCAGCCAGTCCCCCTCTGGCCAGCTCCCCAGCCAGTCCCCCTCTGGCCTGGTCTCCAGCCAGTGCCCCTCTGGCCAGCTCTCCAGCCAGTCCCCCTCTGGCCAGCTCTCCAGCCAGTCCCCCTCTGGCCAGCTCCCCAGCCAGTCCCCCTCTGGCCAGCTCCCCAGCCAGTCCCCCTCTGGCCAGCTCCCCAGCCAGTCCCCCTCTGGCCAGCTCTCCAGCCAGTCCCCCTCTGGCCAGCTCTCCAGCCAGTGCCCCTCTGGCCAGCTCTCCAGCCAGTCCCCCTCTGGCCAGCTCTCCAGCCAGTCCCCTCTGGCCAGCTCTCCAGCCAGTCCCCCTCTGGCCAGCTCCCCAGCCAGTCCCCCTCTGGCCTGGTCTCCAGCCAGTCCCCCTCTGGCCAGCTCCCCAGCCAGTCCCCCTCTGGCCAGCTCTCCAGCCAGTCCCCCTCTGGCCAGCTCTCCAGCCAGCCCCCTCTGGCCTGGTCTCCAGCCAGTCCCCCTCTGGCCTGGTCTCCAGCCAGTCCCCCTCTGGCCAGCTCTCCAGCCAGTCCCCCTCTGGCCAGCTCTCCAGCCAGTCCCCCTCTGGCCAGCTCTCCAGCCAGTCCCCCTCTGGCCAGCTCTCCAGCCAGTCCCCCTCTGGCCTGGTCTCCAGCCAGTGCCCCTCTGGCCAGCTCTCCAGCCAGTCCCCCTCTGGCCAGCTCCCCAGCCAGTCCCCCTCTGGCCTGGTCTCCAGCCAGTCCCCCTCTGGCCAGCTCTCCAGCCAGCCCCCTCTGGCCAGCTCTCCAGCCAGCCCCCTCTGGCCAGCTCTCCAGCCAGCCCCCTCTGGCCAGCTCTCCAGCCAGTCCCCCTCTGGCCTGGTCTCCAGCCAGTCCCCCTCTGGCCAGCTCTCCAGCCAGCCCCCTCTGGCCTGGTCTCCAGCCAGTCCCCCTCTGGCCTGGTCTCCAGCCAGTCCCCCTCTGGCCAGCTCTCCAGCCAGTCCCCCTCTGGCCAGCTCTCCAGCCAGTCCCCCTCTGGCCAGCTCTCCAGCCAGTCCCCCTCTGGCCAGCTCTCCAGCCAGTCCCCCTCTGGCCAGCTCTCCAGCCAGTGCCCCTCTGGCCAGCTCTCCAGCCAGTCCCCCTCTGGCCAGCTCTCCAGCCAGTCCCCTCTGGCCAGCTCTCCAGCCAGTCCCCCTCTGGCCAGCTCCCCAGCCAGTCCCCCTCTGGCCAGCTCTCCAGCCAGTGCCCCTCTGGCCAGCTCTCCAGCCAGTCCCCCTCTGGCCAGCTCTCCAGCCAGTCCCCTCTGGCCAGCTCTCCAGCCAGTCCCCCTCTGGCCAGCTCTCCAGCCAGTCCCCCTCTGGCCAGCTCCCCAGCCAGTCCCCCTCTGGCCTGGTCTCCAGCCAGTCCCCCTCTGGCCAGCTCCCCAGCCAGTCCCCCTCTGGCCAGCTCTCCAGCCAGTCCCCCTCTGGCCAGCTCTCCAGCCAGCCCCCTCTGGCCTGGTCTCCAGCCAGTCCCCCTCTGGCCTGGTCTCCAGCCAGTCCCCCTCTGGCCAGCTCTCCAGCCAGTCCCCCTCTGGCCAGCTCTCCAGCCAGTCCCCCTCTGGCCAGCTCTCCAGCCAGTCCCCCTCTGGCCAGCTCTCCAGCCAGTCCCCCTCTGGCCTGGTCTCCAGCCAGTGCCCCTCTGGCCAGCTCTCCAGCCAGTCCCCCTCTGGCCAGCTCTCCAGCCAGTCCCCCTCTGGCCAGCTCTCCAGCCAGCCCCCTCTGGCCAGCTCTCCAGCCAGCCCCCTCTGGCCAGCTCTCCAGCCAGTCCCCCTCTGGCCAGCTCCCCAGCCAGCCCCCTCTGGCCTGGTCTCCAGCCAGTCCCCCTCTGGCCAGCTCTCCAGCCAGTCCCCCTCTGGCCTGGTCTCCAGCCAGTGCCCCTCTGGCCTGGTCCCCAGCCAGTCCCCCTCTGGCCTGGTCTCCAGCCAGTGCCCCTCTGGCCAGCTCTCCAGCCAGTCCCCCTCTGGCCAGCTCTCCAGCCAGTCCCCCTCTGGCCTGGTCTCCAGCCAGTGCCCCTCTGGCCAGCTCTCCAGCCAGTCCCCCTCTGGCCTGGTCTCCAGCCAGTGCCCCTCTGGCCAGCTCTCCAGCCAGTGCCCCTCTGGCCAGCTCTCCAGCCAGTCCCCCTCTGGCCACACACAGGGTGCTTGATGGGCAGATAGCAGTCACTGCAGATTTACGCACCGTGCGGAGACTCCTCGCTCTGGCGCAGTGACACAAAGCGCAGCGTGCCGTTCCCCGCGCCGTTTCCGTTGAAGGCCAGAAGTTTGATCTCATACAGAGAAGCAGCTTCTGAAACGCAGAGCACATTAATAATACTGACGCTTTCACTCCTGCAAGACACTTCTGCTCCAACAATAATGCTAATCTCCAGCGGCCCATCAGGAAAAGGGGGAATTAATACCGACAACAAACCTGTGTATTAAGGGAAATTATTTATTAACACGTTGTGCTTATAATAATAATAGCATGTTCTTGTATAGCGCTGCTGGTTTTACATAGCGCTTTACAGAGACATTTTGCAGACACAGTCCCTGCCCCGCAGAGCTGACAATCTATGTTTTTGGTGCCTTAGGCACAGGGAGATAAAGTCACTTGCCCAAGGTCACAAGGAGCCGACCCCGGGAATTGAACCAGGGTCCCCTGCTTCACACTCAGTGCCAGTCAGTGTCTTTACTCACTGAGCCACTCCCTCTTATTGTAGGGGCCACCATATAACCACAAAGGAACCACTGAACCTGATGACTTTATTCTTCCTAAACCACAAGGCGGCGTTGGAGCGGACACAATGAGCGTCACATTCTTGCCAGGATGACACATTTGCTGGAACGTTCGATTCTTTCATGCAAACAATGAAGCAAAATGCTTTTATCATCATCTGGACTACATAATGTCTCTCTTACCCCTTTCACCACTGAATAGGCCTGCAACACCATGCAGACCACTGTATTGTAATATATTGCTGGTGCTTTCACAACTGAAGGAGTTAACAAGTGTGTGTTATGAACATACTACAAAGGAGGTTTCTGCATGCAGCCTGAGAGGAGGAGGAGGGGTGGGGTGGGGTGGGGTGGGGTGGGGTGGTGTGTGTGCGCGTGTGTGTGTACAAAGAGATACAGCCTTCAAATAATCCAAGTGTTTTCTCCATCAAGTCACACAGACATGGAAGTGGAAGATTCTACCATGAAATCAACCATCAGGAAATTGTGACCTAGAGATCATTATGGAAGATTTCAATGCAAATATTGGTGTCCATTAGAAAGACGAAGCATCAGTTGGCGAGTGTGGTTTCAGTAACAGGAACGAGGACAGATTGGGAGAATTAAAAGAATGTGAAAACTTCTACATCATGAATTCATTCTTCAAGAAGAATCCGAACAGAGAATGGACGTGGAATGGACCCAATGGAGTCCGGAATGACGTGGACTATATCCTAACGAACACACAACACGTGGTTGAAGACTGCACTGTCCCTAACCGTTTTTACACAAGGAGTTATCACCAATTGGTTCGCTGCAGATTACATCTGAATGTGAAATTAGAAAGAAAAACGATTTAAAAAGACGACATAAACCTCAAGAATAACAGCAGAGAATTTCAGCGTGCTCAAACTGCACGAGAACACTAACACAATTATGAAGAATTTATTAAGATTGTAGTTTCAATCGCAGAAAAAACAAGGTAAGAAATAAGAATTGAATATGCAGATCTGTGCAAGATGATCAGCAAACATATAATTGAAGAGGAAAGAGACTGTAAATGTTATATGGCGAGGAAGACTCCAAGATAAAAGTTTGAAGAAGACAAAGCACCGATTTATGGTTGGCAAGAAACAAACCATTGCACTCAAACAAGACGGCGGAGCAACAATAAAAGGCCGTACACTTCTCATGCGGAGAGTTGAGGACTTCTACGTGAAATTGTATGAGAACCCAGATAGGGTAACATGGCTAACACGGGTCACACAGGTCATAATCCAGCAGAGCAAGAGCGAGTAGAAGTCACCAATGATGCATCATGTGTCCTTCCAGAAGAAGTGGAAAACGCAATAAAATCCATGTTGAATGAGAAGGCTCCCAGAGAAGGCGGAATAACTACTGAAATCTTGAAAGAAGCCGGAGACGTAGAAAATAAATCCTCACAAAACTCTTTACACGCGGCTTTAAGAACAGGAACATCCCTGAGCAATGGAGTAAATACCATAGTTATCCTCATCTACAAGAGATCCGCCTACTTCCAATCACTTATAAGATCTTCACGGAGATACTCACTAATCGGCTGCAACAGACCCCCGACTTTGCCCAACGTAGAGAACAAGCAGGATGTCACAGTGGATAAAACACAATGGATCACATCCAAGTCGTACAAGAAGTGATTTCCCCAAGTAATGAATACGATGAACCACTCTGCTTAGGCATCATAGATTACAAAAAAGCATTTGATTCTGTCTACACCTAAGTGGTCCTAGATACATAAAGACAGTGTTGAAGAAGCGTACATTGATATTATAAAGAACGCGTACATTGATATTATAAACAACGCGTACATTGATATTATAAAGAACAATTTACGAGAATGCCACATCAAGCATTAGTTAACATGAAAATACTACAAGATAAGGCTCAGCAAGGGAGTGTGGCAGGAAGACACCATGTCACCAGGATCAGCAAGGGAGTGCAGCAGGGAGACACCATGTCACCAGGATCAGTAAGGGAGTGCAGCAGGGAGACACCATGTCACCAGGATCAGTAAGGGAGTGCGGCAGGGAGACACCATGTCACCAGGATCAGTAAGGGAGTGCGGCAGGGAGACACCATGTCACCAGGATCAGTAAGGGAGTGCGGCAGGGAGACACCATGTCACCAGGATCAGTAAGGGAGTGCGGCAGGGAGACACCATGTCACCAGGATCAGCAAGGGAGTGCGGCAGGGAGATACCGTGTCACCAGGATCAGCAAGGGAGTGCGGCAGGGAGACACCATGTCACCAGGATCAGCAAGGGAGTGCGGCAGGGAGACACCATGTCACCAGGATCAGCAAGGGAGTGCGGCAGGGAGACACCATGTCACCAGGATCAGCAAGGGAGTGTACGGTAGGGAGACACCGTGTCACCAGGATCAGCAAGGAAGTGCGGCAGGAAGACACCGTGTCACCAGGATCAGCAGGGAATTGCGGCAGGGAGACACCGTGTCACCAGGATCAGCAAGGTAGTGCGGCAGGGAGATACCGTGTCACCAGGATCAGCAAGGCAGTGCGGCAGGGAGACACCGTGTCACCAGGATCAGTAAGGGAGTGCGGCAGGGAGACTCAGTGTCACTAGGATCAGCAAGGGAGTGCGGCAGGGAGACACCGTGTCACCAGGATCAGCAAGGGAGTGCAGCAGGGAGACACCGTGTCACTAGGATCAGCAAGGGAGTGCGGCAGGGAGACCCAGTGTCACTAGGATCAGCAAGGGAGTGCGGCAGGGAGACCCAGTGTCACCAGGATCAGTAAGGGAGTGCGGCAGGGAGACACCATGTCACCAGGATCAGTAAGGGAGTGCGGCAGGGAGACACCGTGTCTCAGGATCAGTAAGGGAGTGCGGCAGGGAGACACCGTGTCTCAGGATCAGTAAGGGAGTGCGGCAGGGAGACCCCGTGTCTCAGGATCAGTAAGGGAGTGCGGCAGGGAGACCCCGTGTCTCAGGATCAGTAAGGGAGTGCAGCAGGGAGACACCGTGTCTCAGGATCAGCAAGGGAGTGCGGCAGGAAGACACCGTGTCACCAGGATTAGCAAGGGAGTGCGGCAGGGAGACACCATGTCACCAGGATCAGTAAGGGAGTGCGGCAGGGAGACACCGTGTCTCAGGATCAGTAAGGGAGTGCGGCAGGGAGACACCGTGTCACCAGGATCAGTAAGGGAGTGCGGCAGGGAGACACCGTGTCACCAGGATCAGCAAGGGAGTGCGGCAGGGAGACACCGTGTCTCAGGATCAATAAGGGAGTGCGGCAGGGAGACACCGTGTCACCAGGATCAGTAAGGGAGTGCGGCAGGGAGACACCGTGTCACCAGGATCAGCAAGGGAGTGCGGCAGGGAGACACCGTGTCACCAGGATCAGCAAGGGAGTGCGGCAGGGAGACCCAGTGTCACTAGGATCAGCAAGGGAGTGCGGCAGGGAGACCCAGTGTCACCAGGATCAGTAAGGGAGTGCGGCAGGGAGACACCATGTCACCAGGATCAGTAAGGGAGTGCGGCAGGGAGACACCGTGTCTCAGGATCAGTAAGGGAGTGCGGCAGGGAGACACCGTGTCTCAGGATCAGTAAGGGAGTGCGGCAGGGAGACACCGTGTCACCAGGATCAGCAAGGGAGTGCGGCAGGGAGACCCCGTGTCTCAGGATCAGTAAGGGAGTGCAGCAGGGAGACCCCGTGTCTCAGGATCAGTAAGGGAGTGCGGCAGGGAGACACCGTGTCTCAGGATCAGCAAGGGAGTGCGGCAGGGAGACACCATGTCTCAGGATCAGTAAGGGAGTGCGGCAGGGAGACACCGTGTCAACAAAGCTTTTCACAGCGATGTCTGAAGAATTGTTCAAGCATTGGATTGGGAAGAAAAAGGAATCAAAATCAATGGTGAATATTTGAGTGACCTACAATTTGGAGATGACATTATTATTTTTGCCACAAGCCCAGAAGACCTCCAGCAACAAATTGGAGAACTTGCTGAAACGAGTAAGAAAGTGGCCTCCGTGTGAATCTCAGAGAGACCCAAGTGATGTACAACAAATGTGTCAAGTCTGCGAAGATTGAAATACATGGAATAGAACTAGAAGACCATGTCTACCTTGGCCGGCAGGTAACAATGGATGGGAACCTTCTGAATGAAATCAATAGGAGAATAAGACAGAACGGAACATTTAGAAGAAATGAGACCATATTTCAAGGGAACCTTCTCCTGCGCCTCAAGAAGACATTTATCGACCAGTGTATTCTGCCTGCGCTCACATGTGGATGTGACCCGTGTATTCTGCCCGCGCTAACGTGTGGGTGTGACCCATGTATCCTGCCCGCATTCACGTGTGGATGTGACCCGTGCACCCTGCCCGCAGTCACGTGTGGGTGTGACCCGTGTATTCTGCTTGTGCTCACGTGTTGATGTGACCCGTATATCCTGCCCTCGCTCAGGTGTGGATGTGACCCGTGTATTCTGCTTGTGCTCACGTGTGGATGTGACCCGTGTATCCTGCCCGCGTTCAGGTGTGGATGTGACCCGTGTATTCTGCTCACGTGTGGATGTGACCCGTGTATCCTGCCCGTGCTTACGTGTGGATGTGACCCGTGTATCCTGCCCACGCTCACGTGTGGATGTGACCCATGTAACCTGCCTGCGCTTACGTGTGGATGTGACCCGTGTAACCTGCCTGCGCTTACGTGTGGATGTGACCCGTGTAACCTGCCCGTGCTCACGTGTGGATGTGACCCATGTAACCTGCCTGCGCTTACGTGTGGATGTGACCCGTGTAACCTTCCCACGCTTACGTGTGGATGTGACCCGTGTATCCTGCCCGTGCGGATGGGAGATTTGGACCCTAAATGTGAAGATAATTCAGAAGCTTCAGACGACGCAAAGAAGTTTGGAGAGATGCATGCTGGGTATTACCCAGAGACGGGAAAAAGAATGAATGGGTTTGAAACCAAACAAAGGTTTGTGACATCACACGGGTGAACAGATTAAAAAGCTGGTGGGCCTGACACATCACAAGAAGAAATGACCATCGTTGGACCAAGATGGCACTCACCTGGATTCCAAGGGAAATGAAAAGACCAAAAGTAAGATGGGAGGATGAAATCGGAAAATGTGCGCGGCAAGAGTTCCTATCATTTATATGTGGGGAGAAGGCAAGGGAGGTGTCGAATGTAACCCCCAGGCAGCGAGCATGCGAGACTGGGGGATACTGGTGTTATCGACTGTAATGGAGAAGGGAACAATGGGACCTGGTATAGGAGGGGTATTAGAAGTTCTGCTCCTCACAGCGCCGGCCTGTTTGCAAAAACGCAAAACTAGCGATTTGATGCGAGTGCGTTACTTCTTAAAGCTAGAAAATTAAGAGATCTACATTGTCTGGTTTTGTCTCTCGGAGAGAGGTTTCTGCCTAGTGACTCTGGGAGAAGTGATAAAGCTAATTATACCCCGGGAGATGTGCCTTTTATAGAGAGATTTCTGTGTGAGTGCAATACATTTTACATATTCCAACGTGCGACATACTACACTATTATTCCGCTCTCTTTTCCCCGCCTAGGTATTTTTGTAGTAAGAGACGCTCTTTATTGTTCCACTTTGTGGGGTTGAGGAGCTTTGGCAATACTTAATAAAGGAAAGGGCAGAATATTGAATGCGATCTGTATTTCTATAAAATTCTATCGACAGTTGGCATGGTGGGGTTTTTGAACACGCACACGCACACGCACACGCACGCACGAAGGGGTTAGACGCGCACATAACATCAAGGTCAATGCAGATATTCATTGGTTTTAATGAGACCAAATTCACAGCGTTTCGGGGTACAAACAGCCCCTTTAGCTGCATTTCGTCTGGTTTCCCCAATAAATAGCCTGAGTTGACCTTTTTATTGTGTGCGTCTAACCTTCTCTTTTTCTATTCAAATTAATGCTGGTGACAGTTTTAATGGGGGGGGGGGGGAGGGAGGGGGCGGCGTGACGGCTGTGCGTGGTCTCTCACCCAGGTTGGTGTAGGTGAAGGAGGTGGTGTTGCCGGGCAGGATCTGCGTTCCATGGAAGGATCCTGACGGGATCTTGCGATGCTGGAGTCTGTAGCCGTGCACTTGCCCCGGTTCCGGCGAGAGCGCCCAGGACACCTGCACCGCGCTGCTGTTAAGGACCTTGATGGAGAAGTCTGGAGGCCGGGGAACTGCAAAGAAAACCAAGGTTCACATGAGAGCACTCACCACCGCGACACGTCTGCAGCTCCATCAGTCACAGTTTTTCCAAGTTCTACAAAAGGGCAGCGAACTGATTACATCACATCTGCTAATTGCACGTGACACGAAGAGCTCGTGGTGTGTTACATTGTAGCACTGCCTGCAAGGTATCCGAGTTCTTCGGGCCTTACTCCCCTACGCAGCCTCAGTGCTGCAGAACCACACACGTGTTCCCAAGTTACATCTCCACCTTCTGGAGATGGGAGTAGTTAGTTTCTCTCTCTTAATTTTCTTCTTCCCTCTTCTTGTGGCTTTTGTGTGTGTTCTAAAAAAAGCCACCCTATCACACATAGGGTGTAATCTGGTGTTCGATATAGCTTTGGGCAGTCCCAATCTGCCCTGGTCACTACTACCTGAATCAGACTCAGAGTTATCTGATTCAGATGAGGAGTTGATAGTGTTACATCTGCAGCCGGCGACGCTCGCCTCTCACCAGCCCCTTACCTCCTCCCTAGCTGTCCCCGGTGACGCCTCGCTTCCTGGCTCACTGCACACTGTGACGCGTCAGCCAGCAGGGGCTACAACAGGATTGTGATCCCGTGCGGCGACGCGTCACGTGGTGCGCCAGGGAGCCAATCAGAGGCCAGGTATGTGACATCATTTTCTCACACAAGGAACTCCCCTTTCTTTACTGGGCACCCGTGTTATCTGAGTGAGTCACACCATGCTTTCCTGGCTCTTAACTCTTTCTATCGCTACAGGTGGCATTTAAGTCTCAGAGAGAGGGATCACATTCACAAACTGATGGGTTCACACTAATGTCTTCGAGGTATGTGAAAATCAACCCGTTGGCTGCCAGATTGTGCAGCAATGTGCAATTCAATTGAGAGAGAGAAGTTCAGCCCAAGACGCAGTGCCACAAATGACAAATACTTGCACTGGTGAAACTTAGAACTAGAAACACATGCGTTTTATTAGCTGCAGGTAACCCTGGTATTAGGAGATTACTGGGTATTAGGAGATTACTGGGTATTAGGAGATTACTGGGTATTAGGAGATTACTGTATCTTGGACCAGATGTGGCCCGTCTGTAACAGAGCAGGGTTGTGTCTCTCTGTGGGAGTGAATGGGTTAACTGCTGTACACACACACACACACACACACACACAGCACAGGGTGCAGAATCAAAAATGTAACCAAAGTATTTTCACCTTGGATAGGATGAACTGGGGGCTGCGCCGGCATTGTGGCCCCGCCCCCTCATCATGGCCACGCCCACCCAGCCCATTTTGGTCACGCCCACCGCGCCTGAGAACTCTGCCTACAGATCGCGGTCCAGCGCTGTGCACGCGCCACCAGAATGCCCGGCGCTCGTGCAGCAGCCTCCAGCGGGACGTTAGCCTAAGACTGTTTAAAGCTATACACTTTGTCCGGACTATAATCGTGACTCTCCCTTTGAAATATTCTATGTTTTCTGTCCTTAATTTCATTTTTACGTTTGGTTATGTCCTTTTGTAACCCAGTTTCCAACTCTTCAAACTGGTCAAGTTTTTTGTAGCTGCATCTCTAAGTCATTATCAATAGTTGTTAAGCGACTTTTTTTGTGATTGAATTAATAGCTTGATCAGTTTGTTAGGGAAATCTGATAATATTTTTCCCCATTTTTTCAGTTGCTGTAATAAGATATGTCAGGGACAGATTTATTCCAAGTCCTCTTGTTATCATATTCTGCAGGTCATCGTTTTGGAGGCCAGCAACCCCCCACCATGTTTGAATTTGTGATCTGAACAGTTTTGACAAATCTTTGAAATAGTCCGAGATATTGTCAGGACCCGTTGTAGTAACATGTGTGTGTTCAGTTGGAAATACAGTTTCAGCTTCATCTTGCCATAAATTGGTATCCCATTTATTAGACGGGAACCCAGTCGTGTTAATGCAGTGATGATAGGGTACTGGGAGCAGGTGTGCGAGAGAAGGGCCAGAGAAGTAGCAGGTAGCAGAGCACAGCCAAATTAGGCATAACAATGAAAAATCCAGGGCACACTCAAAATAAGCAGATCAATTTATTGCAAGCTCCACAATGCATTGAGAGGATGTGCTCCGGCATGAAACGCGTAGGTGCGTTTCATCCTCTCAATGCATTGTGGAGCTTGCAATAAATTGATCTGCTTATTTTGAGTGTGCCCTGGATTTTTCATTGTTATGCCTAATTTGGCTGTGCTCTGCTACCTGCTACTTCTCTGGCCCTTCACGACTTCAGATCGCACGCCGTGGATGCTACCGGATTGTCCCAGAAGCATACAGGTAATGGGCCAGACTGCCCAGCTTCACCTTGCTTTAAATCGAACTGTTTAATTGCTATACCAGAAGTGGGTAAATAGCAGTGCGTCTTATCCTGTGGTTGTCAGGTGGGCAACACAAGACACATCCCTCACTGACTTATATTACTTATTTCATATTGGACACTGTTCATAGCATCTGGACATTTATGAATATACTGTATATAAGAACAAGCTCTGCTTATAGGGCTACATGTGGCTTTCGAGCACCATCTTCTTTACTATACAATTCGTGTGAGAGAAGGTTCGGAAGTTCCCTTGTTGATACAAAACAACACAGCAAAGATCACACCGCTCACTAGACTCAATTGAAAAATGATTAATCAATTGATTAGTGATGCCTCATCTCCCAGAGATGATCGTGCATCATACATGATGTTTTATAGAGATTAATAACATTATTATGAATAGGCTAGAAAGGGCCACCAATAACAATAGGCTATGCTCTTCTCAAGCATTTAATACCGGTAGCTATGATGTGGCAGAAAGTGTTTCCAAAAAAATGATGCTATAGCAAGGCTTGAATAACCATCTTTCTCGATGATTCACAACACTACATCAGACATAGCTGTATATAGCTGGGTTTCCCTATATAGGATAGGCATCTCAAGTCAGTGTAACATACACAATTAACAGAAATGCAGGCTTTAAATGGTCTAAAGTGAAAGTATATAAATAAGTTGTTTTTATTGAGACAGATACATTGTTACTACATGTTTTCCTCAGAGACGTACAGGGTATCCTCGCGCATGCCTCGAATGCTCATAGGCCAGATACAGCACATGATCGCAAAGTCTGCAATGAGCTTAGTTGCCATATAAGCACAGACGCGATATAAAGCCTCAAATCAAGAACCTTGTACTCACGAGACCTGACGAAGCTCTGCCTGGAGAGAAATGCGTAGGGCGTAGGGACGTGGTGACATCATCACGTGGTGCATGTGGATCCAGTTTGTTGCTGTGTGAACACCTCTCTGCCTAAACCTCCAGACGCTACATTGTAGCTAAGTATATTGCGCTGATATTCACAACATGTGGACACAAATGCTGCAGACTTTGGGATAACTCAGACACTTTGATTTGAGGGATATGGTAAAATTAGGCAGCGGTGTTAGAGCTGCGCTGCTTAGAATACAGCATTTATAAAGCAGCTTAGATCATTCAATGTTATCCCATCCCACACAATTAGTGTCAACTGCTAACGTTTTGTGCCATTACCAATGTTATCAGGGCATGAGATCACTTTCAAGCTTTAGGCCGCGTCCATGTTTAGTGCTTGCGGACGGAGGCGCGCTGAGGCGCGCTTCCGCTCGGCACTGAGCCCCTACAGCCGCAATGAGAGCGGCTTTAGTAGGGGCTTGCCTACGCTTCCGCGCGCTTGCGGAAGCGTAGGTCTTAGGAAAATGTTAAATTTTCCCACTTGCCAGAGCGCAGGGCCCGTCACGTGAGCGGTTCGCCCAATGAGGGCGAACCAGCTCCGTGACATCACTGGCCCGCCCCACGACACGCCCCCGGACCAAGGCCAGGGAAAGCACCCGCTTTCCCTCAGCCTCCGCGCGCCTCAGCAAGCTAGAAGGCACCCTGGGCGCAGCCTTAGGATGTGGGCTCATTTGCAGGTAGATTGCTGTAGCTGATAGTATACCGCCCCCATTGGACATGCTTCATCAGAGCTTAGCTTATTTGTAGGCGACAGAGTTAATATCTTGTGGTTCATTCATTCTGGAGAATATATGTGCAGCTGGATTACTGCCTCACTGCTGGAGCTTATAGCAGGCCCTAGTTGCAATCAACATTTATTATAATTGATAGTTTTCATACTTTACTTTTATATGGCAGGTGTCACTCTATGTTATATAGATTGTAGGCAAGATGGCAATATATACACCACTATACCTTATTAAAGGTTATGGAATACACCATCTTTTCACCATAATAGAGACACATCTCTTCCAGCAGCACCACTTGGTATTTTAATATTTGTATTTTTATTCACTTATTTCACGTCATTAAATGTAAATATTATTAGAAATTAAAATGCGCCTAGGAGTGCACCAATTACTTGTACTTTCTTCTGGCGATTCACTGACCTTGTGCCAGTTATTCATCCATTTGGCAAGTTATAAAAGGATCGCAATGACCTTGTGACCCCGGCTCCTGGTGGCATTGTCCGGGGCGGGTGAGGGCGAGGGCGGGCGAGGCCGGGGGGTTTGTGACCAGGAAACTAATCCCATTTCCTGCGTTACAAACTGAAACCAATCGTCGCCTTGGGACCGGAGAACGCCATATACTGACCACTCGCTGCCTGCTAAAGGGTTAACTCAGGGCTGGTTTGGGGAGGTAACCCCGGCCCCGGTTTCTTGGGATGAACGAGAAACACTGTATAGTGATTATGAAGATATTGGGAATGGGGCTGAATAATGGCCGGCACAGGGAGAGATGCTCTTTATATAAAGCGTCTGTTTCCCTGGTTATTGTTACAGCTGTTGTCTAGAGGTCCCCCTTCCCCTGTACTTACCGCTCCCCAGAGTGGTGGCGAGCACAGTGTTGGAGTCCCTGCTGGCCCCCACGGGGGAGTACGCCCGCAGGAAGATGGAGTAGGTGGTTGAGGGCTCCAGGTTGCTCAGGACGTGTTTGAAGGTGTTCTTGTTTAGCGCTTCCTGCAGCTCCCGGCTACTCCGCTCTGGGGGAGAGAGGGACAGGTGAGAGGTGGGGGGAGAGAGGGACAGGTGAGAGTTGGGGGGAGAGAGGGACAGGTGAGAGGTGGGGGGAGAGAGGGACAGGTGAGAGGTGGGGGGAGAGAGAGGGGCAGGTGAGAGGTGGGGGGAGAGAGAGGGGCAGGTGAGGGGTGGGGGGGAGAGAGGGGCAGGTGAGGGGTGGGGGGAGAGGGGCAGATGAGAGGTGGGGGGAGAGAGAGGGACAGGTGAGGGGTGGGGGGAGAGGGGCAGATGAGAGGTGGGGGGAGAGGGGCAGATGAGAGGTGGGGGGAGAGAGAGGGGCAGATGAGAGGTGGGGGGAGAGAGAGGGGCAGGTGAGAGGTGGGGGAGAGAGAGGGGCAGGTGAGAGGTGGGGGGAGAGAGAGAGGCAGGTGAGAGGTGGGGGGAGAGAGGCAGGTGAGAGGTGGGGGGAGAGAGAGAGGCAGGTGAGAGGTGGGGGGAGAGAGGCAGGTGAGAGGTGGGGGGAGAGAGGCAGGTGAGAGGTGGGGGGAGAAAGAGGCAGGTGAGAGAGGGAAGAGGGGAAAGGGGGGAAGAGAGGAAAGGGGCGAGGGGTTTGCACTACAAGGACACGCGTTGCCCCCCTTCGTTGCTCATATAGAGATATACACTCACCCCCTGCCTTGCAGATGTGCAACACGTATCCTATGATTCCATCGGTCACCTCTAGAGGGGGCACTTTCCAGGTCACCTGGATGGAGGATGTGGAGAGCGGCAGGGCAGTCACCCCCTCCGGGGGGCTCGGGGCTTCCTGGGGCAGAGTGACTGCCAGCCGAGCGCTGGCCTGGTTAGTGCCAGCAGTGTTCTCAGCGATACACTGGTACAGGGCTTCATCGGAGGTGGTGACACGGAGAATCGTCAGCGTGCTGGGGGGAGAGAGAGGAGTTTGTGGCAAAGAAGAGGAAGCAAAGGGGGGGTGTGAGAGGAGTGTGAACAGAGTAAAAGTGCGGGGCGAGGGAATGCGGGGAGCCGCAGAACGCGCGGGTGGCAGAACACATGGGGCGGCATGGGGACGCAAGGCGACGCGACGGAGCGAGGGAACGCGCTGGGCAAGCGAACGCCCGAGGGAACGCGTGAAGAGACGGAACACACGGGGCGAGGGGACAGGCGGGGAATGGACGAGGGGACGGGACTACCGTCATCTTCTCCTGCCACCCCCTCTGCTACTCTGCACCCACAAATCGGCACCCCTTAAAAAATCTTGTGCCCCCCCAGGAGGACGCGCACCCCTGTCTTACACAGTAGCCATATGAAATCCCCGCGTAACCCCAGAAAAAAAGCAGGTGTGTGTATGTATGTGTGTGTATGTATGTGTGTGTATGTGTGTATGTATGTATATGTGTGTGCATGTATATGTGTGTGTATGTATGTGTGTGTATGTGTGTATGTATGTGTGTATGTATGTATATGTGTGTGCATGTATATGTGTGTGTGTATGTATGTGTGTGTATGTATATGTGTGTGTATGTGTGCGTGTTAAACGGTTGAGGTTTTTTGTCGCCTTTTTCACCCACAATAACCTATATAAAGTATAGTAAACTAGCTTTGCATCTAATCCCATGCTGTATTTAATAGCTGTGTGAACAGCGAGCATTAGCTTATAAGGATTCCATGTAAAATGGATTTCAGGCAAAAGGTGACACATTGTGTGCTCATTTGCATGTCATTTCCCAGAATCCCTTGCTGCAGTGGAAGCACTGTATGCTAGGTGATAATGGTGATAAGACGTGAATGTACTCACAAGTGATCTTTTTATTTGCGATATGCTATACGGAGGATGTTTTTTGTCGCCTTTTTCACTACCATAACTTATATTAAGGGGTGGGCGTGTGGGTGTGTAGGGGTGTAGGGGTGTGGGTATGTAGGGGTGTAGGGGCGATCAAATTGTAATGCTCTGTGCATATCTCCATCTTTAATATGCCCATTCGGAGATGGAGACCCAGTGTGGCACTCCCTACCTGTCTCTGAGTTATGGGCAGGACCCTGACACACCTCAGCACCGGTCCCTCAGTATGTGTCGGGGGCAGAGAAGAAGGGAGCGGGGACACAGAGCAGGGGTTACCCAGGGACGCCCCCTTTACCTGTTAGAATTGCTCAGCCTGTTGTTCTCTCCGGGGGGCAGGGGCTTCCCGTTTTTCAGCCACAGCAGGTTCGGCTCCGGCACGCCCTGTGCCACGCAGGTGAAGGTGGCAGTGCCCCCGGGGGTATTACTCACAGACTGTGGCCACTGCACAAACTCTGGGGGAGCTGCAAAGCAGACACGGCGGCCAAACATTATCTTTGTGGAACAGGAGATACGTGTCAGCATGCGCTGGGACACGGGGGTACCACGTAACGCACCGGTGTCACCGCCACGGACAGAGATGGGTCACGTGCGCACTCTGCACAATCTGAATGTTCTGACGTTAGCAGTGAGAATCGGAGGCTAATATCCCATGTTCTTCGTGGGATATTATACACATTACTGATGTACATAGCGCTGGGACAGACCGCGGTGCAGTACAATGCAAAGCATAATAATCAGTCATTCATTGTTATTATTTTATCTTGGGCCATTAATTGAGATTATTACAAGTTACCAAATAATATTAATATTAATATATCCCTCTCTCCCCTCTCCCCTCTCTCCCCTCTCTCCCCTCTCTCCCCTCTCTCCCCTCTCTCCCCTCTCTCCCCTCTCTCCCCTCTCTCCCCTCTCTCCCCTCTCTCCCCTCTCTCCCCTCTCTCCCTCTCTCCTGGAATGGTCAGTGGCTGTAATTGCACCCCGAGGAGGAGAGGCCTCATCCAGATCTCCAAACCAGATTCAGAGCCCACTTCCCCACCTCTCTCGGGGGGTTTGTTGGCGAAATCCGGTGTGGGCGGTTTTGTGTCACTATAGCAACACTCCCAGATCTGAGGGAACGCAATGCTAAACCCCAATATCCCAATAACCAAGAATCTCTCTAACTCCTGCTACCTGGGGACCACTTCTACACCAAATGTGATGGATAATCTCTGTTCATCAACATATACAAGTCCTACTTCATACCATTATATAGATTGGAGAGGTACAACACCGTGGCCCCGTACAGACGCACATAACATAACGCACCCCCGGTCCCCTCCTACTGTCTCTACATTCTCTCTATTTACCACGTAGAGTGCAAGCTCTTCGGGGCAGGGACTGCTTTTCCTAATGTTACTTTTATGCATGAAGGGCTTATTCCTGCTGTGCCACGTGTGTTACTGCTGGAACACGCCACGTACATGGATGGTGCTATGTAAAGCTCATACATACGTTCCCATATCGTTATATATTGTATCACTTATAAAGCCCGGCAGGCTGCTCCAGTAGGGGGCGTCTTCCTGT
>NC_134489.1:42302785-42343154 GCF_040206685.1 Ascaphus truei | reverse complement strand
ATCTTTCCATTCATTGTCCTTTCTGGGTAAACACGTTCTGCCAGGATCTGAAGCCAGGAGATCATTTCCAACCCACCATCCACCGCAATACTCCATTAATCTCCTTATATATATATATACACATATAGCAGCGGTGCGCAAACTGGGGGGCGCTAGATTTTCTGGGGGGTGGGCATGGCAGTTATAGAGGTCCCGCACTCTCCCCCCAGGCATATAAATTAAATGCCAGGGGACCACGTGAGGCCTCTATAATACACTTCCCTTCCAGCGATGCTTTGGCATGGTAAACCGGCGTCAAATGTAATGGTAACCGTGATGTCACATGACCCCGCTCGTCATTTTGACGCCGGGGGGGAGGGGGGGTGGGATGCGCAAGGTGCAGAGGAGAGCAGGCAGGGGTGCGCACGGGGAAAGTTTGCGCACCCCTGAATAGTTACAGAGTTACAGTGTTACATACATAGTTACATAGTTACAGTGTTACATACATAGTTACAGAGTTACAGAGTTACAGTGTTACATACATAGTTACATAGTTACAGTGTTACATACATAGTTACAGAGTTACAGAGTTACAGAGTTACAGTGTTACATACATAGTTACATAGTTACAGTGTTACATACATAGTTACAGAGTTACAGAGTTACAGTGTTACATACATAGTTACAGTGTTACATACATAGTTACATAGTAGGTGAGGTTGAAAAAAATACATTTGTCCATCAAGTTCATCCTGTGCTAAATTTAGACGGATAGTTGATCCCATATTTGTATTTACAGTATTTTGATCCAGAGGAGGGCAAACAAAAAATCCCCAGTGTCACATCATCCAATGATATCTCATAAGGGGAAATGTAAATTCCTTCCCGACTCCAAGAATTGACAATCGGATTATTCCCTGTGTCAGCATCCTTCCCATGTTTACTTATTTGATATTTCCCTGTATATCTTTCCTTTCTACAAACATGTCCAACCTTTTTTGAACAAATCTATTGTATCTGCATCACAGTCTCCATGGGTAATGAATTCCACATTTTAACTGCCCTTACTGTAAGAACCCTTTCCTTTGTTGCTGGTGAAATCTCCTTTCCTCCAACCTAAAGGGATGGCCCCGAATCCTTTGTACTACCCGTGGGATGAATAGTTCTTTTGAAAGCTCCTTGTACTGTCCCCGAATATATTTGTATATAGTTATCATATCCCCTCTTAGACACCTCTTTTCTAATGTAAATAAATCTAATTTAGCTTCTCCTCAGGGGGGCAAGGATTATTGATGGGAATATAGAGCCTCTCATTATCAATTGACAACCCTGCATTCACGTGGCGCCCCTCGTTTCTAACAAAATGGGCTCTGTCGACCCTTGGGCTTAGCGTCCCCTCGGGTATATCCAGCTAAACATCTTCCATGGACCTTTTAAAGTGAAATTTTCTGTGGAAGTCACCTACACCCATCCGTGGGTGAAGAGGCGGAAAGTAAAGTAAGCCTCTCTTCATAAATCAGATTGTCCATCCCCTTTATTAATTTAGTGGCTCTTTGCACTCTCTCTAGTTCCATAATGTCTTTTCTAAGGAGTGGTGACCAAAATTGTACTCCCTATTCAAAGTGTGGTCTTACTAATGCTTGTAAAGGGGCATAATTATGTTTACTTCCCTTCCATCCATTGCCCGTTTAATGCAAGATTGCCTTTGCAGCTACTGCCTGACATTGGGCACTATTGCTAAGCCTGCTGTCTCAAGCACTCCTAAATCCTTCTCCATCATGGATTCCCCCAATTTATCTCCATTTAATTTGTAAGTTGCCTGTATATTAAGCTTATACTTCAACTTAATTATTTACTGACCATTTAACCCCTCAAAAGAACAATCCCTTTCCCAAGTGGAACAAATGCCAGTTATTTCGTTAAATCTTAGTGCTTCAGGCAAATAACAGGATCCCAATGAGCGTATTATCCAGGCGCAGAATAAACGCGGTGTATCACCCGGTTTATCCCAACGCGCAGGGTGAGCACGAGATTAAATCCCCACTGTATGCGCACGGGGTCCAGGGCTTCCGCACACATGGAGTCAGTGAGGAAGAACCACTTCAGAGAGCAGCACAACTTGCATGTAACATTTCTTCTGGGTCTCAGAGCAGCACCCAACCCTCCCCGGGGCCGCTTATGCAATATGCTGTGCCCCGGACTGAATCAGCACCAGAAATTGTGCCATTTGATAATAGGGGATATTGAGACGTTGATGTGTATGTATAATTTGTGTTCTTTTATTTATGTTTACGCAGCGCTCTGCAAAATTACATTAAAGGGTTAAATAAAGTACAACCAATGTGGATACGCGCAACAGGGAATTGACAACAGACGGCAATGTGAGATCCTGCCCCGAAGAGCTTACACTCTATGTATACATAGCCCTTATAGGGTCACAGTTCTGAATTTCCCAAGAAATGCCTAAACCCATTCTCTTCCCGACGGTCCTTGTGGCCCCTTTGGCATTAAATGGGCTAAACCAGGATTGGCCATACCTGCCACAGCACCTCTGCAGTTAAGTTATCACTGAAAGCTCCTCGGGGCAGGGACTCCACTTTCTTAATGTTACTTTTATGTCTAAAGCACTTATTCCACGATCTGTTATTTATATTATCTGTTATTTATTTGATTACCACATGTATTACTACTGTGAAGCGCTATGTACATTAATGGCGCTATATAAATAAAGACATACAATACAATACACTCTCATAGATGGGATTGAAGCGTACAGAATGATTCCAATTCACGCGTTTACTTAATATAAATGGATTTGAACTCCAGAATGACAGCACTGCGCACAGGGAAGCTTTGCAAGGTTTCGTGATAGGACAGAGAAATAAGCCAGCGAGACGTGTAATAAATCCAGCAACGTACGCAGAACAACCCCACAAATCCCCCACACACTATGCGAGGCTCGGTTACCCCCATCTACCTGGGAGAAAGGAAATTCTCTGCATTATAATCGGTTTCTGTGCTAATTAATTCCGCCGAACGTTGCGAATACATTGGCGCTTCGAAAAAGGAGTCAAAAATATAAATCCCGATAATAAGATGATCTCCTACAGATCGTGCCCACACCCCGGCTCCACACGGGATCCATCGCGGGAATAGGAATCTGCTAGTGTCCCTTTCATGTTATATGGAGAAGAGACTTGTGCTACTAATCACATGTTACAATTAGGTGGCTCCCCCTAATTGTAATTATCTCAAATCAGTTATATCAATATATACTGTATCACCTGTTACATATCCCTCCCAATAAGTGGACGCAGCAATGTCTGCTCTAAATCTCGCCACGTTTAACCTCCGCGTGGCCAGACGCAGTGCAGGCTCAGTTGGCAGTGGAGGAGTTAACTTAATCTGCCAATGGTGTCAAATGTTTGAAGTTGCAAAAATGAAGTGTCTTCTTATATGTGACACGGACACTGACTGAGAACATATCAGTAACAGGCCCATCTGATCCCCACACCCACAAAGTGCCTTTATCCCAGCTGGTCTCTGTGGGTTTGAGGCCTTGTCACTCCCTTTCAGGGCCTGCAACGCGCTGCTTTATACGTACATTACAGATACTAATACTTTGCATTATAGGCTCTGAAGCGGATAACATGCAACCTGTGATACTCATTCCAAAAAGGGTGAGGCAGCTTTTCACCAGGTTTTTAATGCGGCCTGCAGTTATTCTTACCTCTATTCTGTAGGCAGTAACACTGTCGACACCTGACTGCATTTGGGGGTTTCTCTGGGATGTTAGTCTGCGTTTTGGGGATTCTCTGGGATGTTAGTCTGCGTTTTGGGGATTCTCTGGGGTGTTAGTCTGCGTTTTGGGGATTCTCTGGGATGTTAGTCTGCGTTTTGGGGATTCTCTGGGGTGTTAGTCTGCGTTTTGGGGATTCTCTGGGGTGTTAGGCTGCGTTTGACCGTTTCTCTGGGGGGGTGGGGGGTTAGGCTGCGTTTGGTACTTTCTCTGGGGGGTTAGGCTGCGTTTGGCGCTTTCTCTGGGGGGTTAGGCTGCGTTTGACGCTTTCTCTGGGGGGTTAGGCTGCGTTTGGGGCTCTCTCTGGGGGGTTAGGCTGCGTTTGGGGGCTTTCTCTGGGGGGGGGGGTTAGGACCTGTTTGGAGCTTTCTCTGGGGGGGGGGGGGGGGTGGTTAGGCTGCGTTTGGGGCTCTCTCTGGGGGGCTAGGCTGCGTTTGGGGCTTTCTCTGGGGGGTGTTAGGGACCTGTTTGGAGCTTTCTCGGGGGGGGGGGGGTTAGGCTGCGTTTGGGGCTCTCTCTGGGGGGTTAGGCTGCGTTTTACCGTTTCCCTGGGGGGGGAAAGGCGGGGGATAGGCTGCGTTTGGCGCTTTCTCTGGGGGGTTAGGCTATTTGGCTGGGGGGTTAGGCTGCGTTTGGGGCTTTCTCTGGGGGGTTAGGCTGTGTTTGGGGCTCTCTCTGGGGGGTTAGGGCTGCGTTGGGGCTCTGTCTGGGGGGGTTAGGCCTGCGGTTGGCAATTTTCCTCCTGGGGGTTAGGCTGTGTTTGGAGCTCTCTCTGGGAGGTTAGGCTGTGTTTGAGCTCTCTCTGGGAGGTTAGGCTGTGTTTGGGGGCTTTCTCTGGGAGGTTAGTCTGTTTGGCCGTTTCTCTGGGAGGTTAGGCTGTTTTCCTGAAACTAGTAACAGTTTTGCTTTCCTAATGATTGAATGCACATAACATGAAAATAAAACCTCTGCTTCATATTTCACAACCCAAAGTTATTCTCAAACTATTTCTGTAGGAAACAAACTCCCCCATGCAGAGGAACACCTGTTACCCAAGGGAGGTTCCTATCGGTCATAATTAGGGGGAGTGGGGCCTCTTGTGGCCAACTGTATGAAGTGCAGCAGTCTGTTCTAGCACTCACCCATGGAACATCTCCTGCTATTACTGTGTTTCTTAATCTCATAGCAATAATGCGTAAATAACAAGGACAGCCTGTGAGCTCTTCGGGGCAGTGACTCCTTTTCCTATCTGAAGTGCTTATCTCCACTATGGTTATATTATATCCTGTGTATCACTGCTCTTATGTACATAAAGATACACATACATGTGAAGGACTTTTCTGTAATGTAAAAGATAATTATTTTAACGATGCAGACTTAGGTTGAAGAGATAAAGCAGCTTACAAGAGCAGCCATATTTTATGAGCCCCACAAATATTAGATTACACGCATACCCTTCCAAGCCAGAACTACACCCCGCGTTGTATTTGTAAGAGATGCGGCATGATCAGCCGCGATGGGATCAGTTAAACCAGCACAGAATTCCATCCGCAGTTCAATGGATAACCTCAATCCTCGCTTGCTCCTCCATGCCTTAAACCAAGGGTGCTCAACTGCAGTCCCTCAAGCACGCCCAACAGGGCAGGTTTTCAGCAAATCCCAGCTTCAGCACCGATGGTTCAGACCCTCAGTCAGACACAATTAGATTGTAAGCTCTTCGGCACAGGAACTCCTTTTCCTAAATGTTGCTTTTATGACTGAAGCACTTCCCACTGTGTTATTTATATTATTGTCACATGTACTACTGCTGTGATGCGCTGTGTACATTAATGGCGCTATATAAAGATTTACATACAACCTGACTGGGGAAGGGGCGCGCCTCTTCCCAGCGCTGGAGGAGAAATCAGCTCCATTTCAATGAATGGGACCAACATTTTTGCCAGCGCACAGCATATTGCCCCACAGCGTGCAGAGCCCGGAATAACACAGAGCCCCGGGACGTGGCTCATTCATTTCAATGAGCATTTAAACAGCGCATTTAAAGCAGGTCTGTGCCTAAACATGGACCAATGTAGAGTTGTACCAAGTAGGTGTACGTGCCTGCCAGCTACATCATGAATGTGTGTAACGCGTTCCATAGATCGCATGAGGTGCTGAGCCCTGATCGGTGACATAGGGACCTGCTCTGAACACGTGGTGTTGTGACAGCTGCACTTACTGCCGACACATTATCTCCCCTCCGCATGGGATGTTATTATAGAGCAGCAGTCCTGCAATGTATAATTGCTCAGCCTTAGGGTCCCAAAAGGTCATCCTGCTCCAAGGTGCCTGTTCCTCGCAGCAGGGGAAGTTAAGTACTGTGGCAACATCAAAAACATTACAAATAGCACCCCAAAAATGACCCATAAACCAGAAGGGTGCAGACTGCTACATGTACTTCCTCAGCTGCATGAAAGGCTTCTCTACAAGGAGCCAGACATTACAACTTGTAATCCACAGCACAATGCACAGCTCAGGGATAGAGGCTAAATGATTACTTAATCTGTTATTGCTCAAGACCAGCAATGTTCAATTTGTCACTGACTTCCATGGAAACCCAACAGCGACTGCACCTGGTTAAAAGCCTTATTACCAGGATCACGCTGCCTCCGGCATCGTGTAAATAGTGCCCAGTGAAAGCCGGGTGTAATGCAAGGCGCACGCTGAGCCTCACGCCACAAGAGACATTTAGCAAAGCTCCAGCAGTCATACAAAGTGCACATAGCAAAGCCAGATATCCTACAGATTTCAACCAGGGGTTTTGATGTATAATTTTGGGTTCATTTTTTGTTTATATCCAAGTTTGATTAAAACCATCCACATGTTTGATATGCAAAAACCTTCTCACTCATAAGTCAGGGGTGCTTAACGCCAGTCCTCAAGCTTCATCATCTACGTACAGATGATGACCTCGCCCTCAAGGCAATGTAGACAATTAGCGACATACAGAGGCGGGAACAAGCAAGGATCGGATGGTAACACATAGAGCAGGCCTGCACAACTCGTAAAGCGAGAAGGGCCGAAATGCTCCAAGGAAAAAAAATTTGGGCCGCACGGGTAAAATCATCATCATCCTCCTCTCCTCCAGCACCTCTCAACATCATCCTCATATCTCCCCAGAACCCCTCACTATCAACCTTTGCGATACTCCCCATCCATCTCTCATACCCCCATCTCTCCCCCTCACCCACACATATAATACCCCCCCCCCCCCCCCCCCCGCACCTCAAGTTTTTTTTTTTTTTTTTTTTTTTTAAATCTCATCGCGGGGCCGCAGAGGCCGGGCGGGCCGCATGTTGTGCAGCCCTGACAGAGGCATAACTTTTTACATTAATAGGGAATATAGATACGCACACGCTGAAATCCTTCCGGCTCTCACTCCAAAATAAAGCAATAAGTAGGGGGGGGAATAAAAATTTATTGTGTGCTACTAGAGAAAAATCGCTACAGTATATAAAAAAAAAAAAAAAAAAAAAAAAGAAAACAAAATCACAAGCGCTGGAAACAGAAACACTGAAACTTTGTGGGATTTGGTCCAAAACTAGGACCCAATATCACTTCTTTCCCAGGTTACTTCTGCTGCAGGTGGGAGGGGGAGAGACCAGAAACGGAAATGTCAGGACCTGCGGAAGAGAAGATGCGACATGCTGAGGCACGGGCACAATAACCAGTAACCCGCTCTTTCCTGCGCATGGAAAAAACAGCAACACAAATGGAACTTTAAAGGATGCTAGTCTTGAAGTGGGTTCCTGAGCCCGTGTGGGGACTGCGCACTTCATAAGACCCCCATACTGCACCCTAGTGTAGGGGGGGGGGGGGGACAGCGTAGTGCAGTTTGCTAGAATAGTCTGACGAGTCGGCAAAAAGATAGGCTTCGCTGAGCAAAAATATTTTATAGCAGGGGGGCAGAGTAACGAGGCTGGGAACCGCTGAACTAGAAACTCAATGTGCAACACTTGTCATTTGTAGTGAAAAAGTGCTAAACCACAACAAAATAGTTATGCATCAGTAAATAACCCAAATTAACATTTCAACATTGTTAAATATGGATGTCCCTAGAATATCCCATTATCACACATGGAAGAGCCGCTGTCACCCTGTGAATCCCCAGCATTGTGTAGGACGATGCCATGCGAGCAGGTAATCTTACCTCAGTTACTCTTGCGTCTCCATGTTCTCCTCTTCCTCTGCACACTCTGGAATCTCTGGATTTTCTTCATCTTCACCTTCCTTCTTTTCTGGGGGTTTCTCATAAGCCTTCTCTGAGGGAGTCACGATGACCCCATCCCATGTGGACATTTCAGTGGCGAGAGCTGAGGGAGACAGGACAAAATCGGTCAGCGGCAGAAGAGATATGCACACGCCAGCCAGGATCAGAATAATCAGGAATACTTACAGCTTGCATCTCCTTCCAGGCCCAGAATCTTCCTGTAACCTCCATGAGAGAGAATCCGAACCAATGTCTGAGCCGTGTAACACACCATATCCTGGGGGAGGCGAGATCAGTCACACACAGCCTCACTGACACAACGTAATGAATGCAGCCGATATAAACAGCAACATTTCCATTAAGAGACTGCACTGGAGATCACTGGTTTACATCTATCAGACAGCTGTGTAAAGGGGATTTTAGGACATACTATTTCAATAAGTTTGGAGATTATAAAAGAGAGAGACTGCAAGACACATTGCATCCGTCAATATAATGAAGATTTGGGCATTTCATATGTCTGTTAATGCCAAATGTTGTGTGGAATCAGCTATTGAAGTTACTCTAGTGAAAGATTTGTAATGTACTGATCACATTACAGTACGTGAGAGGGCAGATCACCAGTATTGGGGGGGGGGGGGGGGGGGGCGGGAAGAGGAGAAGAGAAGCTTTGATTGTCTTCAAGTTCCTCACCTGCTGTTCTAAGGTCATCACTGTGTGTACCCGGAAGTTTCCGCTCTCACAGGGATCTGTGATTCCTACGGATCCCGGGAGGAAGAGGCCGGCGGCAAGGATCTGAAGGCAACGCCTATGTAACAGGAATGTGCATTTTACAAGAGTAAGGAGACAACACTTTAATGCTTCTATGGCCTTGTCTACGCTGCCCACACAAAGTACAGCCCTCTACGGGGCCAGCCCCAGTAACTACCCGTGTGCCCCTGCAAGAAGCGCGATGCAACCACATTTTCAAAAGTCAAGATATTTGACTTTTCGTGTGATCGTGTCTTTCCCCTTCTCTGCATGCGCGTCCCATTGCAACCACAGCTGAAACTAGTGCACGCACCGCCAGACGCAGTGACTGGGGCCGTAGCCTTACTCAACCCCTTCCAGATTCTTACCTGTAAGCCACATTGACTGCCAGAGGCTGCCTGGCGGGGTTATTCATCACTGCGTAATGCCCCTGCAAAACAAAATCACAGTTACCGGGAGGTGTCCCCTTCTTGTGGCTGACCGCTAAAAACCACCCAGAAGCTACAAAACAGATGTCTTCAGAAAACTACATACCAAGAGGTCCAGGATCCAGGGGGTGAGCGGTTCAAAACCAGGAAAACGGTTTCTTAAATCCTTCAGCAACCGGATCAGAACCTTCACCCTGAAAAGGCAAAACATGCTGAGATATGAAGCAAGAATACGGACATACAGCTCAAACCAAGAAACGCGATATATAGAAGATGGTATTAGGGGAATTAATATTTTAGACAATTACCTTTAAACGTTACATACTTTTCAGGAAAATAAATATACAAGAGAATGCAAAATGTCAGCCTATCCCCAAAGCAGACATGCAAGCTGACCATTTTGGTCCAAAGTTACTAAACTGTTACGCCTATTCCAGTGTTTCCCCAACTTCAGCCCTCAGGGAACCCCCAACAGGTCAGGTCTTAAGGATATCTCTGCTCCAGCACAGGTGGCTCAGTCAACATGAATGAGCCGCTGATTAACCCACCTGTGCTGGAGCTGGGATATCCTTACGACCTGACAGGGTTCCCAGAGGACTGGAGTTGGAAAACACTGGCCTATTCAAATGTATGAGATTGTGCATTAGAGATGGAGAGTGAAATTTTCTGGGAAGGGTGGGGGCGGCGCTTACAGAGGGCCTGCGCTCTTCCCCAGAACATAAATTAAATGCTGGGGAGGGGGGGGGGGGGGGGTGCACGCAGTTAAGGGGGAGTGCAGATGGAAAAGTTTGCAATCCCCTGCACTACAGCTCAGGGCTATTTAAAAGGCTTGTATTCAAGGGTCTCAGGTGAAACTTTTCCTTGGAGACTTTATACTGCTGCTCCTACGGAAACATGAAGTGGTCCTGGACCGGTCAGTTGGCCTTGCAAATCCCCAACTCCACAGAAACTTACGTGGAATGAGAGGCGTTCTCCTCAAACCAGCGTGCATGCCTGATCCCTGCCAGCGCGCTCTGTAGGACTTTGATATCCACTGTAACAAGAAAGGGGAGATTAACATTGGACACCTTAAATGCAAGGGCAGGAGATGGGAGATCCTCGGCAATAAGGGAGTAACGAGGTCTGCCAGCAAACAGGGGGTTAACAGCCCAGCGCTCAACACCAAAACTTACAGTGCAGCTCGGTGTCCAGCTTCCGCAGATTGGGAGGCACTGTGGTGATGAGGATTTTCACGGTTGCATCCGCAGAGCTGATCTCGAAGCCGGTCTCATTTGTGAGCATGGTCAGAACTGAAAGCAGAGTGTGCAATCTCAGCATGACACTTCCAAATGCAATCATGTCTCGCCATACTGCCATATGTTATTATCCAGGCCCAGGCACTGCAGGGTGCCCCAGTATAATAAGGACTAGAAAAGCAGCGTGACACGTCACAGCAGGCTGGAATATTACCGACATTTTTATCTGATTGCAGGAGGGTTTCAGTTTTCTGGTGCAAATGTCACAACTGTCTCTGTACGTTCTTCCAACCTACCAATCAGATTGTAACCTCTTCGGAGCAGGGACTGCTCTTCCAAAATGTTACTTTTATGTCTGAAGCACTTATTCCCATGATCTGTTATTTATATGATTGTCACATGTGTTTCTACTGTGAAGCGCCGTGTACACTAATGGTGCTATATAAAGACAAACATACGTTACGGTGAATAAACCCCTTGACCCAAAGGAATGTCTAATCAGTCATGCAACACAGAACCCGGTGTGTGCCTTTTGCTGTATCTCTTGTATCCACGATAACAGAAACAAGCTGCAGATTCCTGTGGAGCGTTTATCGCCTGCTTTAATAGTAGAAGCCTCACCTTCGGCTGGGTCTTGTGTCCTCAGGGTGTCCACAAGTTTGTTTCCCAATGCAGCAACTGCTTCCACTGAAAATCACAAGCAGATATACGTATAAGATGACCACCTACAACCTGCACTGCTAAACAGACATAAGAGATTATCTGCAACTTACACGTGGGCAGGATCTTTAGTATAACAACCAGGTCAGCCACATTGTGCCCTGTGCTCATGGTCCCCTTCTTGTAAGAGCCAACCTGTCGCACCTCTTCAATTTGCTGGAATGAGACCAGAGATTAAGATAAAGTGTGATTAATAAAAAAAAAAAAAAAAAAAAGGAAGAAGAGCAACTCAACCCACCAGTTTGCCTAAAACCCATGTAAAAAGGTTAAGGGCATTTTAGACACCCACTACCCTAGGACTTTATATTGGAAACATTAACTATATACACGCAATTATAAAGGGAAATTATTTCTAAAGAAAGAAAAAAAGGCGAGGTGGCATACAGAACATAGGCAGAAACTGAAAATCAGTTTGAGGGGGATATACAGACAACTGAACAGGCCGACAGTCATATTAGCCAAAGATAATGCTTCAAAACTACAAACTGCTCAAGTACTTGAATATCCATGTAGCATTGAAGTGGGTAATGATCTAGATCTGCTATAAAATTGTTATAGGGACATACATACACTGTCAGCAACTGCAACACAGGCTGCCCCGGTCACTTACCACTTCAAATGTTCCAGGGGCCACAATGAGGTTGTCAATAACGTTGTTTATTTTTGTTACCAAAGAAAGAATCGATGCCTGGAAGAGAAATGAGTATTAAATCAGGAGTTACTCAAAACGTGTCAAGAACAAGTAATGCGAGTGGGTAACCGTGTCCGACATGCCCACTGATCACACACCTGCTCAACGGGTGAAGGCGCCAGGTCTTGGTTTCGTTTGAGTAGTGCCTCGCTGAACGGGGCCTCATCAGGCGCGGGCTTCACACGCGGGAACGCCATCTCACACTAAATAAGAGGAATCACAGAAGTCAGGATCACGTGGGAACGGACCCTGCGAAACTCTGCATCCAACCCAAACAGACACGCGACATAATTGAACAAACACTCACCACGTGGAAATCAAAAGGAATATGAGGGACGAACGGCCTGAACCTGGAAATCAAAGCATGTCCGTTAAGAATAAAAAGCATTAACCCGCTCAGTAACTGCTGCAAACTCTTCTGTTATAAACCACAATTAAAAGTAGCTGTGCCATCCCACTGCTACGTGATGCAGTCTGAGCCAGCTCATACCAACGAGGTCAGCTTCCTCAGAACAAATGTGCGACTGCTGAGCGCCAACGTGTTAAACCTCTTACACCGGCCAAACAGTGTAATTTAAACAATTAACAAGTCTTATAGTATAATTCAAACTACTGCTGCCGAAGGGGCAAACAGCGCATTGCGCTACAATTTATTGCAGGCACTTCTGGCAGCGAAACGCATCAGGATCTGTTTCATGCCCCGAGACCCATTTGTTGTTCCTGAGATCTTAAATACATTAAACGGCTACATCTGGTTACCAGAGAAAACAAAGGGGCCCGTGCCACATGGCCCAGCACCCCCAGGGGGAGGCCGGTGCCACATACGCCCCCACCCCTGAGGGGAGGCCGGTGCCACATGCTGCAGGGGCTATAAGGGGTGGGGCATGCCTGTGAGCAGCTAGACTCTGCAGACCCAAAGTTTAAATAACTCACCCTGTGCCTGGTCCCACTCTGGGCCCGAAACGGCCACGACCTCGTCCACGTTCACCCCTAAGACAAACAAGACCACAAGATGAGACAGATAGGAGCTGGGACAAGGCCCTGCAGTGTCCTGCCCAAACACCTAGGCCACGGGATTGCAAACACGGGATTCTAGGACCCCTGGGTCCCTGCAATGTGACGCTCATTTGAAAATACAGAAGAATTGACATTGGATATGTGAGGCGCTATTAGAGGCGGGCCTCCTTACAAAGAATCATAATGTAATAATATGTCCCTTAACCAAACTGCCCCCGGCCTCCTTCCCAAACTGGCCCCACTTAGTCTAAGGCCCCAGGCCTCCCTTCTCACAGGCCCCCGGCCTCCCTTCCCACAGGCCTCCCTTCCCACAGGCCTCCCTTCCCACAGGCCTCCCTTCCCACAGGCCTCCCTTCCCACAGGCCACCCTTCCCACAGGCCACCCTTCCCACAGGCCTCCCTTCTCACAGGACCCTGGCCTCCCTTCCCACAGCCCCCGGCCTCCCTCACCTCATGACTTCGCGCTCAGCTCTTCACACACGCAGACAATAAGAACTGACTAAACCCGCGAGGTAGCCGATAGTAAGCTAACAACCAGCTCTGCTATTGGCTAAATCCGCCGGCTCTCCAGTCCAATGGGCGTCGCTGGGCGCCCAACTCCCCGCCCACGGACGCTGCTTCACCAATCCCAAACATGCCAGACGCGCGCGTAACTGTGATTGACGGAGAGCTGGCCAATGGCCGCGCGCGTACAAACCCCGGCATTTTACCGCTAAAATGGCGGCTGGCGTGTGAGGAGAAAGGAAGACATACATACAGGACATACATACAGTACATACATACAGTACATACATACAGTACATACATTTTAAGTTATGGTGGGTGAAAAAGGCGACAGAAAACCTCATACATACATACAATAGCACTATAATATTAATATATATATATATATATATATATATATATATATATATATACACACACACTGTACATATATACATATAATAATAATATACATATAATAATACATATATATATATATATATATATATATATATATTAGTGCTGAGACAGAGCAGAACATACACACATAGTGCACATATAATAAAGTGTACATATAATAAAGTATTTATATAGATATAGTCTATATGCTGTACAGTTGAGGCCCTTTCGAACACACACACACACACACACACACACACACACACACACACACACACACACACACACACACACACACACACACACACACACACACACACACACACACACACACACACACACACACACACACACACACACACACACACACACACACACACTTGTTTTGACTAGAAGGGAGTCATTTTATAATAGATTAACTCTGAAAATAGAATTGGGGATTAGGTTCGCAGATTAAAAGAAACAAACAGCTATTTATCTCTCAGTGCTAGCACCCTGCCCTGCTCTGTACTGTGATACCATACACAAAACAAAATGACCACTGGATTTCTATTCCGCCATTCATATGCAGCAAAAACAAGCTCATTTACTTTGAACCATAATATTTTCTCTTGTATATTGCTGGCATTGTACGCAGCTCTGTACAGTGACCTTTGCAGGTACAAAAAGCGCTATTTTTATTGCAGTTTATTGTGTTTAACACTTGGGACAGGATAGCGATTTAAGATAAATTGCAGGGTTTTTAAGATCTTTTAAATACTGCGGTTCAATCACTTGTCAGGACGCGGGTCCATGGGGTCCCACCAGGCCATGGCCACCCTCTCCCCTCTACAACAGATCCACGTCCCTCTAGGAATAACACAGCATTTAGAAGGTGGTGTTAAGATGACGCCAGTACAATACCAGGGCAATATGTCCCATTGTGAGCAGGTACATACAATGAAATGTAGGGTTACTTGTTATTACAGCATTTTACTAAAAGGCCACCCTTGCAACATAAACAGTGGCAGTGCCATACAAGACACACATGCTCTCTAGGCTTGGTAATAAAATACATCTACAAACAGAAAATACATAGGCCCAAATCTGCAGAAGGGTGCACCGGTTTAGCGCGTCTTTCAATTGGATGGGAGTAAAGGCTAAAGCTTTGCACCCTTTTGTGGATCTAGGTCTAGAGCAAGGGTGCTCATCTCCAGCCCTCCAGGTCAGGTTTTCAGGATATCCCTGCTAGTGCACAGGTGGCTCAATCAGAGCCTTTTATTGAGCCACCTGTGCTGAAGCTGGGATATCCTGAACACCTGGCCTGTTGGGGGAGGAGGGGGAAGAGTTGAGTACTGGATTTGAGCACCCCTTGTCTAGGTTATAAAATGGCAGCTGAAGCTTTTGTGTTTCAAACTCTTGTAGCTGAGCCCTGCCCCCTCCTCTCTTACCTCTGTTGTGGACAGGGGAGGCTGCGGGCTACAGTTCAGAGCTCCACGGCGTACCCGGCAAGCGTGTGCCACCATCTTGTAGTTAGCGTATGTGCAATTGCAGCTTTGTGCATGCGCAGAGGGTGCCAAGTTGCGGCCGCCATCTTGAGGGTTCGCGCATGCGCAGTGGCACCAAATTTGCGTCGGCCATCTTAAGAGACGGCTCCACAAGGGACTACATGTCCCAGGAGCCTTAGGGTCATGCAGGGAGCCAGAGAGATATAGTTTGGCACGAAACGGAGCGCACACCAGTCGGAGGACAGCAAGCGAGCAGGTAGCATCCGGGTGCCTGTGGCTCCCGGACAAGGCCAAACTCCCCCACAGGTCCCAGTTAGGCCCCGACCATCATTAGCTTGTGTGTGCTGTAGCACAAGAGAGGGACGCTTCCCCTTAGAGCACAATGTTAGCGTTCCAGTGGTGACCGGACGGCCACGCGGTGATCTACGGCCTGCGACCAGACCACAGGCATCTCATAGATTCTATCGGTGAAACCGTCCAGGTGGAGCTCGCCCAACTCAGTGTGCCGGATAAGGCGAGAACAGGGATTTGCAGGCCCCACGTCGTGGGACAAGACTGATCCATTGTTGACGGTAACACCTGGGTACAGGAGAGCCCAGGGAGGTATCCCAAGTGCACCAACGATCACACACCGGGGTAGTGCTACTCCTCACACTTTGGGTGGGCATTGCTCTGTAGACAGAGCGGTTAGGTGCCCATGGCACTTCAGTACTTTGGGGGAACCCCACCGGGGTGTGGACAGTGTGTTGTGTCATTGTATTGTGGGGAGGTTGGTTATAGTGTTGTTATTAATAGTGCATGTGAGTAAACTGTTGTAATATACCTGTGTGGTGTGTATTACTATTATTGTATTGGTTCCCGTGAGGGGTTATCCTGCAGAGCTAGGATCCCTCCCAGGTGGAGGCGCTGTACCAAGAAGAACGATAGCTCACCTCAGGCTCCCAGCGGCAGAGGCTTAGGCCTTGTGTGAACAACAGGTAAAGACACAGCACACGTAGTTCCCTTAGTCACAGGGAAAGGGGGTTACACCATTTAAAATGAATAAACCTATACAATGAATTCAAAGCAATGATTGTCTCAATACATAGTTATACAGTGTTACTGTTATTGTGCAATGGGGAAAACGTTACACATTTATATTATATATAGATAGCCACATTACTTGTATGTGTTGTTCTGCTCCTTGTTCTCTTTTAATGACCCAAGTATTTTTTTGCCAAACTACTTTTATTGACAGTAATCAGGTCACATTTAATGCAGACCAGGAAAAGACAGTTACTTTAGCGATAACTGTTCCTAGCAGCCTTCTTACCTGTAACTATGCGTCTACTTAGAGAAAAAAAGATTCAGATATTAACTATAATATATATTTCATAACGTTATAATGTTACAGTATATTAGATTTAAGCTAATAAACTTCTGGAGCTGCAGCCGGGAACAGGTTATGTTGGCGACCAGGATAATGTATTTTAAGATTTATATGCAGCCTCCATCTTTTTACTGCCCTGGGAATCCACGCTGTGTGCCGGCTTTATACGTAGACATACTGCACGGACAACGCTAACCGCTCATCCAGAACACACTGAAGATCCCCTGAGAAGTGACATTGCTTTGAGTTGTAAAAAAAACATGTTTTAATGCAAAAAGGGCCAAACAGCCAGTTTAATCTCAATATTTCTTTCAAGTTAAACACCACTGGAAGATTTCACCATCAAATCTGGATGAAGGGGGCAGAAGACAACTTGTGTTAAACCAGCCGGATGGAGCAGCCATTACTTTGTGGCGTGGCGGGGTGGTATCAGCCAGCGTCTGGCACACAGCACACACATGGTAAGAAGGGCCAACACTTCGATAATTGAATTTGTGAACTGTTCTTTGTATTCCTGTAAGGTAAACAGAGCTGCCCCAACGGGGCCGTTCACAAAGCAATATCACAAACAAGAGGGCTATCAAAATGGGGTTGGAACTGGGGAGGGGGGTTATTGGAGGGAGAGAAGGGGGTGGGATGTTCCCGTTTAAAAATAAATAAATACTTGCTTTCCTATAGTAAGCAGTCAAAACAGCCACAGAAACAATATAATGAAAGGCTCTCATGCTATGTAACAGTATGGTCTGTTTTGTAAAGTAGTGTTATATACATACTAGGAAAAGGTTATATTTTATCCTGCTGGGATGAGCGAGTAAACATTGCTTTTATTACGTGCGCATGGACAGTGCACGGTGTTATCCAAAACCGGGTTCTACATCTAATCAGCAGCTTGTAGCAAGAAAATAAATAATATATTATTAGCAATATTTTGAACATACTGAAAAATCGCCGTACATTCCTCTCTCCGTCAGCGAAACACAAGACGTTAAATACAATTTCTCCGACGTCTTTTTTTCCCCTTCAACATTTGCAGTAATAAGTATACTCACTAATATTCTCACAGTTTCCAGTCACCAGGAATTCCGACAAGTACGTCGCTGCCATCGTGAACCGCCACCCACGTCAGGCTGTCTTCACGCTTCAGGCAAAACCAGAGGCTTTTTTGTTTTTTTTTATCATTTTTGTTTTATTTTAAATAAAGCTTTTGTATGTCCTGGCAACAGCACTGTACTCTGTGGTTTGTATCCCACTACTACATGAAGCAATCACATCTACACTTGATATAAGGAAGACAGGATTCAAAAATTGAAAAAGGAAGCTAAAGAAACCTCTATCAGTGTGTACTCACACTGGTCCGTGTGAGTATTTGAATCTATTTGATCTCATCTCCCCCTTCCCCCTCCCGCCATATTGCTAGGTGAAAACAAAGATACCATTACAGGAGAACACTCACATGAGCCCGTGTGAGTGCCGAATATTATTATATTATTCTCATCACCTCCCCGCATCACAGTTGTCGTTTGCATTTGTATCTATTTAACCGCCTCTTTATTTCTGTGAGAGGGAGACCTCTAGGAGGAAGAAGCGATCTCTGCGGTGAGGAACACCCAAGAACCAGCGAGAGATAAAGACAAGACAGAAGAATAACCTCCATCACAAGAAAGAGCTGAGAGTTAAAGAAACCTTGATGTCATAGAACTTACACAAGGCCGTGTAAGTTATATATTCATTTCCATATACATTTATATGTATGTATTTTCCCATCCATTGAGCTTATCCCACAGCTGATGAATCAATTGGGGTGATTTCACCACATTGATCATCACTTAAAGAAGATATACCTTCAATAAACACATACTCTTCCTCATACTGTGCTCCCCCATATCTTTGTGTTCCAACACCAGAGGCAGCCAGGCGTCTCTCTCTGCCTCTGGTGCAGGCTGCTGGATATTCGTAGAGAATGGATTCTCTCACAGGGGAGAGCGCGGGGGGGTGAGTGTATCATCACAAGAGATTATAGAAAGAAAAAAAATAATAGATTTTTTTTTTTATTGGTAACCATAATAAAAAGGGGGCATTAGGATCCACTGACCTACCTACTCGGCAGGCCAATGACAGAAATTGACCGCCAAGTGAGGAAATTAATCTCCTTCATTCTCACAGCGGCAAGATGGGAGGTTGCGGCCTTCTGGAAGAAACTATCCCCCGCCCCCCCCCCCCCCCTCAAAAGGGAATATTTAAAATAAAAAAAAACGAGGTGATGCTTATAGAAAACTTAACAGCACTCCTCAAGCAAAGAACAACTGCTTTTTACAAAATCTGGGAACCTTGGATAATCATGTACAGCAACTCTAGCTTTTTATTTTTTAGTTCTCATATCTAAAGCCAGCAGAGAACGTTCCGGGGAAAGGAAGCTCATGACATTCGGTATTTATAGGTAGACCACTGGAGGTGGGCACGTGGTGACCAGGATGGGTGTCCCTCCCCCCCCCCCCCTTCTCTCTTTCCTTCTCTTCTTTGGGTCTTACCACTTTTGGTAGGCCTCTCTCTATGGCAACTGGTTCACTAATCCTTTCCCCCATAAAATGAAAAGTGTCTTTGTATTAGGATATGCATATTATCCCTGTTTGTATATTCTATGACTGCCTAATAAAAATATTTGGAAAAGGGGGCATTAGAATGGCCGAAGTGGAAAATGTATAAATATATGCATATCCAAAGCAATACTGGTGGCGTCTGAGCATGTATGTACGGTTGATGTACCCATTAGAATGTACAGTGTTTGTTACTGTGGTTAACAATTTATTTTCATTTTAAATATTTTAAAAATCTCTGAAACGGCTGAAGCAGATTGTCTGACGATTTAGTACAAACTGCAGATTAACATTTCATGTTCTGTATGAAGGGCCCGGCCAACGAGATGCACCCGTGTTTTATCCCTTCAAAAAAAAAAAAAAAAAACAAACAAAAAGGATTCCAAAGATGGCGGCTGTACCGATTGGGTTGGAACTTCTGCCAGATCTAAATTAGACTGCACTTATAGTCCCGGCTACAGGTCGTCAAAACAAGTGGATGTAATCCGTCCCGTGCGCCAATAGTGGGCGCGACAAAATCACTGAAGTCAATAGATTTTTATTTTTTTTGGCGATCACTGCGTGATGTCAGTGGTTCAGCCAATGAGGGCGAACTGCTCATGGCCACGCCTCCACCATGCCCCCTGGTCGCCCTCATCTCCTGCACTATAAGAAGGAATCGCTATTACAACGGCGACGTCGCCGGGACTATAGGCGTGGCCTTAGGGCGGCAGAAATGTACCCCCAAAGTTTCATCACAATCTGTCAAGGTGTGGAGAGGGAACACAGGGACACAAACAGATGGACAGACACACAAAGGGGCCACAAAGTTTAGCTGCAGTCTACACTCCCCTCACTCACAATCTCTCTCAGATATTAAATCAAACACAGGCCATGCGAATCCCTTAGCAAAGATTTCACACACTAAGCTGTGACTGGAGATGTACAGAGATTTAATCACCCGATAACGGCTCCACTAAGGGTCACCTATTTAGATACATTTGATGCATATAATTTTTTTTTTTTTTTTTTTAAATTCCACTCCAAACCAGATGCCTCGCCAAAGGGACAGAGGTGTCATTAAAACAAAACTCTGCCACTAAGAGAGACATAATGCACAGGAGCTAAAGCAAGAATTCAGTGGGCACCATTTATTGAAATTCAAGTCTTAAAAGTGCATTTACAAAAAAAACAAACATTTGTTTTTGAGTTGAAGCCAGCGCATGTTCAGTGAAGCACAGCTATACAGATGGAGGCTGAAACATACATGCCACAACACAGGACAATGGCCGAGAACGCCTTAACCCAGGGGACCCACCCCCCCAACAGGTCAGCTTTAAAGGATATACCTGCTTCAGCACACGTGGCTCAGTCAAAGACAGACTCTGATTAAGCCCCCTGTGCTGATGCAGGGATATCTTGAAAACCTGACCTGTTGGGGGGAGGGGGGTTTGAGGACTGAAGGTCCACCTGGCAGTGAAAGGATTAACCCCCTCATTGCCAGCCGGCCTTGCTGTCAGTGAAGTGAATCAGAGGATATAAATCAATACACTAACGTATGCTTATATCCAAAATACTCGATATATACACAGCTACAGAGCATGTCTGAGCGGCATCATAAGGGCACTGCGCGTAAAGTAATCCCCAGCTACGGATACACGCCCATGTTACGTTTTATGAAGCAGAAACACTGTTTAAGAAGCACGGAAACGGGAGGAAACCTTTAAATCACCACAAGTGTGCAGGGAATGACGTTAACCCCCTTACTGCCAGAACCCATACTACAAAAGAATGCCTCGTGCATCGCGCTGGGAGCAGAGTTTCCCTTCCCAGCGCAGTTCCGGAATGGTTAGACTGGTGGTCACTTGGTGTCCGGGTTGGGACAGCGTGTGTATGGGGTCTGGTCCCCAGGGAACGTGTCACCTGGGCTGGCGGAGATCTCATCAAGCGGCGGTTACAAAGGAAACAGACGGAGCGCAAGAATCTTCTTCTGGCCTCAATTGCTGGGGGGCGCAGGTGGGTGAGCGCCCGAATCCAGCATCGCCCTTCTCCGAGCAGTCTCCTTGGCAACGCTGTGATTGAGGCGCCTCAAGCGCTCCTGAAGGAAAAGGGAGGAAGGTCAGTCCCATCCTAACAACTTATACAGCCCCCACCCTGCACTATAAATCAGCTCACACGTACTAGTCCGAAGGCCAAGAGTGACCTACCCTTAACAGCACGGAACTGGACGCTTTCAGGCAGACACTACAGTGTATTTAGTGTACGGCAGGGGTGCTAACTCCAGTCCTTTGACTGAGCCACCTGTGCTGAAGCAGGGATATCCTGAAAACTTGCCCTGTTGATGGGGGGGGGGGTTCTTATAGTCGTCATGTGACGGAGCGCGTGGCGTCTCACGTGACCCAGCAAATGCGCAACAAAATCAAATTATTTTGTGGTGCGAAGGATCGGCCGCGCTGTCGCGCACGCCCGCTCTACAGCCGTCCTCATTGAGGTACGGCCTTTTATTTGTGGCGACTATAACGCGGCCTTTACACTGCAGAGTTTCCCAGGTTACTACTTCCTATTATTTAGTCCTTCTGACAACTTCAGCAAGTTCTCTCGAACACACACACACACACACACTTTTGCCTGTGTGTGGCAGCACAGAGGTTAATAATCCTTGTTGGCCCTGTCTGATTTCTGTAGGGATCCTATATTGCCGTACACCGCAGGGATGTGCGTCAGACCCTTTTCCAGTTACCTGCGCGTTTTGCAGGATGTTATTGACCAGCACCACCCGGCGCCGGGCGTTCAGCAGCTTCTTCACATACGGGTCCAGGTCCAGAGCCACCTTCTGGTCCTCGTTAATCCTGCAAAGCTCTAGGGTGGCAAGATCGGCGGTTACATACTGGGGCAACCAGCCTGCAGCGCTGTAACAAGGGGCAGCATGGGAGCGCTACTGGGAGTGCGGGTCTGAGCCGTGGTAAACAATTATTAGAGGCACTGTCCGTGGGGCCCCTCTACGTCTCAGGGTGGCCCCCTGCACGTGGGGTCCTTCTGGGTCCCAGGGTGGCCCCCTGCACGTGGGCTCTCAGGGTGGCCCCCTGCACGTGGGCTCTCAGGGTGGCCCCCTGCACGTGGGCTCTCAGGGTGGGTGCCTGTAGCAATGATTTACTGTGACAAAGAGTGTCCCTCATGCGTGGTTGGGTTACAGACAGGAGACTTATACCTCCAACCCCCGCCCCCCCAACGTGACACAGGGAAGGGGTGACAAAACGAAAGACTGTCCTCATCCCTATGAGGTGGTATGTGTCCCCCTGAGAGTTCCAAACCTGCCGTCCTGTATAAGGTGGGAGGGTTAACCCCTTCCCTGCCAGACACTGACTGGGAGCCTGGCAGCGGGGACCAGGGACACTCACCTGTCGCCAGGTTATCAATGTGCTCCCGCAGATCCACCTGGCTCTCTCTGCAGGAGAGGGGGAAAGAGAATCATTAGGGAAGAGGGCTCTACTTTTAGGGGTGTGGTCCACCTCGTTTCGGGGTGTCTGCAGGGGTCCCACAGGTTTTGTGGGTTACCCTTGTTTATGGTGTGTAGGGGGGCCCATTGGTTTAGAAGACCCCCCTAGTCTGTGTTTCTGGGGGGGATTCAGTTTTGTGGTGTCCATTGGGCGTGACCATGGTTTGGGGGGGAGGAGGGGGGGCTGGTTTCAGGGTGTCTTTTGGGATGCTCCTAGTGTCAGGGTGTCTTTGGTAGGCCTCCCCGGATTTTGGGGGGCTACCAGGACTTTGGGGTGACTCCTCGGACTTTGAGGCGTCTCTGGGGGGCGGCTCCCCGGGTTTGGGGGTGTCTCTGGGGAGCGGCTCCCCGGGTTTGGGGGTGTCTCTGGGGAGCGGATCCCCGGGTTTGGGGGTGTCTCTGGGGAGCGGATCCCCGGGTTTGGGGGTGTCTCTGGGGAGCGGCTCCCCGAGCTTGGGGGTGTCTCTGGGGAGCAGCGAACCGAGTTTGGGGGTGTCTCTGGGGAGCGGCTCCCCGGGTTTGGGGGTGTCTCTGGGGAGCGGCGAACCGAGCTTGGGGGTGTCTCTGGGGAGCAGCGAACCGAGCTTGGGGGTGTCTCTGGGGAGCAGCGAACCGAGTTTGGGGGTGTCTCTGGGGAGCAGCGAACCGAGTTTGGGGGTGTCTCTGGGGAGCAGCGAACCGAGTTTGGGGGTGTCTCTGGGGGGCAGCGAACCGAGTTTGGGGGTGTCTCTGGGGGGCAGCGAACCGAGTTTGGGGGTGTCTCTGGGGAGCAGCGAACCAAGTTTGGGGGTGTCTCTGGGGAGCAGCGAACTGAGTTTGGGGGTGTCTCTGGGGAGCAGCGAACCGAGTTTGGGGGTGTCACTATGGTTTGGGGGTTGTCTGATTTTGGGGTGTCTTGGGGGGCTCCCCAGGTTTAGGTGTCTCCCAGGATTTGGGGGTGTCTGGAGGGGGCTTCTGGATTTGGGTGTCTCCCCAGGTTTGGGGGTGTCTCCCCAGGTTTGGGGGTGTCTCTGGAGGGGGCGTCTGGTGTCACTGCTTGGACTCCCCGGGTTTTGGGGGGTCTTGTTTGTGGGTGTCACTGGGTAGGCTCCCCAGGTTTGGGGGTGTCACTATGGTTTTGGGAGTCTGGTTTGGGGTGTAGGTGGGTGGGCTCCCCGGGTTTGGGGGTGTCACTGTTTGGGGGGGTGGGGGTCTTGTTTCGGGGTGACTGTGGGAGTCGCCGTACCTCACCGCGTGCACATGGGAGTCCAGCTGCTGCACGGCCGGCCTGAGCAGCTCCAGCAACCCTTCCCCGAACACATCCCGCCCCGCGGGGCCAGCGGCCGGAGCCGGCACCGCCATCCTCCACCGGACCGGAAGTGACGCCATACAACAAACATCACCTGACCCAGCCGGATGTAATGCAACGCCCCAAGGCATGCCGGGAGTTGGAGTCCGGAGTAGTTTCAAGTGACGTCACTAGAGCAGCGCGCTGATTTGCTGTCAGTCACTACAGCAGCGCGCTGATTGGCTGGCTGCTGATTCCCACGCCCATTGTCTCACGCACAGTCTGTATTGGCCGTTCTGGCGCCTTCCCACAATCACCCAGGGGCCTCAATCCCAGTCCTCAAGGGCCACCACCAGGACAGGTTTTCAGGATATCCCTGCTTCAGCAATGGTGGCTTAATCAGTCCCTGCGTCAGCACAGGGGCTCAAACAATCCCTGCTTCAGCACGGGGCTCAAACAATCCCTGCTTCAGCACGGGGCTCAAACAATCCCTGCTTCAGCAATGGTGGCTCAGTCTTTGACTGAGGTACTGATTGAGCCACCTTCGCTGAATCATGGATATCCTGAAAACCTGACCTGTTGAGGGCTGAAGTTGAGTACCCCTGCATTAACCTTTCCTCTGGAGGTGCTCGCAGTCCCGCAGACACGCACCCGTCGTGTGAAAAAGGGAAATATTGTTCTAGTTCTAGATTCCTGGGGGCGTAAACCGTCCCCGTCGCCGGGTCCCTGCGAATCTCGGCCCCAGCAACTATTCTGTGAGCCTCCGCTATAACCGACTCTCTATAATGATACGCCAGGGTCAGTGAGCCACATTGTATGGGGATTGCAAAAGCAGGGAAGCGCTCACCCATGTAACACCGTTACTGCCTGTAACACTATTTGTTTCACAAGTGACACGCCCCACCCTTCATTGTGTAAAGGTGCAGCGGACAACCTGAGGCTGCAAAGTTACAAAGTAGCTGAATTACACACCTAAAAGGAGTAATTTCTGAAAACCTGGTTACAAATGTGAATAATTATGCTTGAAAAAGAAGCCTTCAATTTACTAAAGGAAATAAGATATATATATATATATTTTATATATATTTTAGGTATGTTTCCGTACAAAGGTTCAGCTGTTACAGGGTTGCTGAGCAACATCTGGAATGCCTCATCGAGTAGAGAGAGACAGCAAGAAGGGGAGCGGAGGATCCGGATGGAGGGCGAGGAGGGAATGGAGAGGAGTGTGCATATGGGGCAGGAGGGAGTGCAAAGAGAGGGGTTGAGAGACAGTAAGGTGAGTAGTAGGAGGAAACAGAGACAGCAAGGAGAAGAGACAGATGAGTAGGAGAGGAGGGAGTGTAGTGGGCACAGGGGCAGACACAGTAAGGCAGGGAGTGCAAAGAGAGGGGAGAAGAGAGTGCAAAGACGAGCAGGGCATGAGAGAGGAGAGAGATAGACTGCGGCCCCGATGGTGCTGACTGCGCTCATGCTGGAGAGCGGTGACGTCACCAGCTCTCCACGCATGAGCGCCGGGTGTCCTAGCTATTCGCAAGCGCACACGGGGGCGTTGCAGGCCAGCTAAGCGCGCTTCAAAGTCTGTTTTTTTTGTTTATATAAGCGCCAAGCGTGGGTGAGCGTGCGTGCCCGCTCACGAGCGCACCGCGTGAGCAGGGATGGGACAATTTAATATGCCAAAACTAAACTCGGCAAGCACCGCACGGTCAGCACGCTCAGTGCTAGCATGGCCACAGCCTAAGCTAAGGCCCCGGTAACGCAACTGTAACGCGCGCCCGCGAGATTGGCGGCGCGTTCAGCCGATTTCCTGGTCTGCAGCTCACTGCAGGCAGAGAGACCGGGGGGGGGGGGGGGGCATGGCGGGGGAGTGACGGGGGCGCGGCCATGACATCACCCGGCAGGTTTGACCTCATTGGCTGAACTGCCGGGGGGCGTGCCTAATCGCTCGATGCGAATTGAGAGCAGGAGCAGCTCTCGCCCGAGTGCTGCGGCCCCCCCTCGCAGCGGGCAGCGGGCCCGGCGCCATTGAGGGGAGGGCTCTCGTCCGCCACAGCGGACGCTGTAGTAGGCAGCGGGGGCAAGGCCTTAGATGGGGAAGAGGGAACACGAGACAGCAAGGCATTAAAGGGAGGAGTGACAATAGAGAGTAATGTCTCATTAATAACCTTTACGACCTCCTAGATGGGCGTATGTTACGCCGGGCACCGCTAGTTTCATGTAAAAGTTTGTTTTCTTTTGATCAGTCTTGCAATGTTTTTCAATGTGCCAGTTTGGGGGTGAGATCGGCTTTGTTCCTGGAACCATACTGAAACATTGTTTCTTTTCTTTTAATGGTAGAAACCGCGGTGTTAATTATTAAACAAACGCCGCGTGAATTAAGGTCGGGGTTCTCATCACAAGAAAGGGCATGGAAAACACACTGTCTTACCCTCTCTCTCCACAAGGTGGCACCTTGAACAAAGTCACAATTACAAAACAGAGACCTGAATGTTGAAGTCAGACCCAGGAATCCGATGTTGTAACTGATAATCACCGAGCTTTCCTATACACTTCCAAAAGGGCAGCTGTTATTTGCCAACAGGCTATAGATCTTATTATAATATTACTGGATATAGTCAAAGCTGCCACCCTTAATTTGCAATGCTCCGATTGGAGGGTTGGGAAGCTTTGTACATGTGAAGAAGAGACCTGTGAGGTTTCATTTCTGTACATGTGAAGAAGAGACCCGCGAGGTTAGGAAAGCTCTGTACACGTGAAGAAGAGACCTGTGAGGAAATGAATGCTCTATATACGTGAAGAAGAGACTTATGAGGGTTGGGAAGCTCTGTGCACGTGACGAAGAGACTTGTGAGGTTTGCGAAGCTCTGTATATGTGAAGAAGAGACATGTGAGGTTTGAAAAGCCCTGTACACGTGAAGAAGAGACCTGTGAGGTTTGGAAAGCTTCTACATCTACAATAAACTCAGGTTTCATCCCTTACAGGTCTCACATGCAGGAACACAGCTGCACTCCTCCGGGATGAAGGACTCCCCGCAGTGATCACATCTCCCCCCGCAGTGATCACATCTCCCCCCGCAGCGATCACATCTCCCCCCGCAGACGCCTGGCACAGAACATCTTCTTTTTCCTCGTTCACTGAGATGTAACCTCCCACACCCACATCTCCAGACCATGCTGGGAGCTGCCACGGATTAGTGGAGCACTGAGCCCGAGTTGCTTCAGCCCCCGTCTGTCCTACTTGTCTCAGTCTCCACCTACACTCTCTTGACCCTCAGTATAGCACTTCTCACATCCCAGGTGGCCCGTAAACCTGCCGTTCCACTGAGCCAAGTACGCCATGCCACCATCCCCGAGCCACGGCCGCCCTGTAACACCGCCAAAGTAAATTATGTACGCCCCGTAACTCTGCCACCCCACTGAGCAACGTACGCTCCGTAACACAGCAGGGAGCAGAGCGAAACGCGGGGAATGACGGGAGCAGAGCGAAACGCGGGGAATGACGGGAGCAGAGCGAAACGCGGGGAATGACGGGAGCAGAGCGAAACGCGGGGAATGACGGGAGCAGAGCGAAACGCAGGGAATGACGGGAGCAGAGCGAAACGCGGGAAATAACGGGAGCAGAGCGAAACGCGGGGAATGACGGGAGCAGAGCGAAACGCAGGGAATAACGGGAGCAGAGCGAAACGCGGGGAATAACGGGAGCAGAGCGAAACGCGGGGAATAACGGCAGCAGAGCGAAACGCGGGGAATAACGGGAGCAGAGCGAAACGCGGGGAATAACGGGAGCAGAGCGAAACGTGGGGAATAACGGGAGCAGAGAGAAACGCGGGAAATAACGGGAGCAGAGCGAAACGCGGGGAATAACGGGAGCAGAGAGAAACGCGGGAAATAACGGGAGCAGAGCGAAACGCGGGGAATAACGGGAGCAGAGCGAAACGCGGGGAATAACGGGAGCAGAGCGAAACGCGGGGAATAACGGCAGCAGAGCGAAACGCGGAGAATAACGGGAGCAGAGCGAAACACGGGGAATAACGGGAGCAGAGCGAAACACGGGGAATAACGGGAGCAGAGCGAAACGCGGGGAATAACGGGAGCAGAGCGAAACGCAGGGAATAACGGGAGCAGAGCGAAACGCGGGGAATAACGGCAGCAGAGCGAAACGCGGGGAATAACAGGAGCAGAGCAAAACGCGGGGAATAACGGGAGAAGAGCAAAACGCGGGGAATAACTAGGAGCAGAGCGAAACGCAGGGAATAACTAGGAGCAGAGCGAAACGCAGGGAATAACGGGAGCAGAGCGAAACGCGGAGAATAACGGGAGCAGAGCGAAACGCGGGGAATAACGGGAGCAGAGCAGAGTCTCCAAGCTGCAGAACCGGCTCAAAGAACAGCACCAGAATTACCAAAAAGGAAACATTACAAATCCGGAGGATGCTTCTGGTCCCGTTTTGCAGCAGATTGTGTTGGTTTGGGGTTTTCACCTCCCTCGTATCTGCAGTGAGGGGAATAACAGTGCCAAGATACGCAGGGGGGTCTCACGCATTATACAGATGTCGACTGTGGTTATTCTGGGACTGTCCACAGTACCCTACACCCACAAACAGTCCCCAAGTTTATTAGTAACCCTTCTCCGCCTAACTGGGATTCATAACCGCACATTCCCCGACTCCCAATTAAAGGGTCAGCCTCCCCCAAGCACCAAAATCAACTAAAAGGACAGGAACATGTGTAACGGGTGCAATTTAACAGCCTGACACTTTTGCTGTGTAAAAATCAGAAATATTTTCAAATATTTAACATCGCTTTGGCGTTGTTTTTTTTTTTTATCATTCCGTAGCCCTATGGTGATAAGACTGTTTGTCAGCCCTCAAAGCCCCAGGTGAATTGGTCCTGGAAAGGCGGTGATCAGCACAGGCAGCGGATATGCCAAATTCCTGGGAGCAAAACATTAATTTCTTTACAAGTTGTGAAAAAAAGATATTTTCGACCAGCTGCGAGGGATTACCCCTTAAACGCCATACTTACGCAGACCGGGGATGAGCTGTTATAAACATGTACTGCACCTGTGTAAGGGAAGCCAGGGGAAATGGCTATCACACGCGGCCTGCAACATTCCCCCCCCCGCGCCCCCATCAATAAGAGTGAGCCCCAAAGTACAAGCACTCTGCAGAGGTAGTGGGTACAGGAGAGGGCCTGCCAGCATACGTGGAGGTCGCATCGTATATAACAACAGTACATAAATATTTTATTTATAATGATAGGTCAGGAGATATTTGACAGGCTGCGAATGAATCGTCTCTACAATCACAAACATGGACGCGCTCCGGGGCTGCGGAGTACCGTATGCAGGGGCCGACGTTTGGTGGTTTTTTGGTAATTGCGCTTTAGATTGGTAACATAACAAAAAGGTGCAGTCACCCTTCAATCCGTGAAAAAAAAAAAAAAAATTAGAATTAAAAAAAAAACCAACCATTTAAAACTAAGAAACCGATTACTGTTCTCAACGGTCCGACTGCAAAAACCGCGTCAGGTTTGCCAAGAAAAAACGAAAACCCGGGGCTGTTTCTCTGCAAATAAAAAGGGGGATATCCTGGCCGCTTTTCCTGCGGGTCACTTTTAAGATGGCTGCCGAGTCTTTTTCACCAAAAAGCGCTCCCCAATCGCCATTTCGAGTCGAGAGGAGGGGCAGCAACTGAGGTAGCCATGAAACGTCTTGGGTAGAAAACGCCACGTACAAAGGGTTCTTCGGAGAAGAGGAAGAGGAGGTTAACCCCTTCAACGCCGGGCGGCACAGCGCACTCTCCCATGGCTGTGAAGGGGTTAAGTGCTAACAAACTAAGAGGAACACACAGTTTTTTTTTTCAGGTAAGAATAAATTACCCCACAGGAGCAGCGGCCTGGTACCGGCTCCCGGGGGCCCGAGCTCTCCACCTCCTGGTGGTGAGTGGGGTTACAGAGCACAGTATGGGGCTTTTAAACGCCCCCTTCCCCCGGCAGAGCCCGCCGCGCCCGTACACTGCGCAGGGGCCCAGGGACGTAGCATAGATTTCTGCCAGAAACTCCCAGCTGCGCGGTCATCCTCCGGGACGACGTGATTGGCCGGTTTCATAAATGGGTGGAGCTTAATTGGAGGGTAGTCTGACCCTCACTGATGGGTAAGACCTTTAAAGAAGGCGTGTCCCAAACCGGCACGTGATTGGCTAAGGCCCCTGGAAAGTGGGGTGTGTTCCCAACTGGCAAGTGATTGGCTGCTTACCACAATGGGCAGAGCTAAAGCTAGAAGTGGGGAAGCGGCTGGCCTCCAGATGGACTGTGATTGGCTGAGCTTCTGAAAAATGAAGCCTATTGGCAGAGCTGTGTCCCCCAGCTGGCATATGATTGGCCGAGTTCCTCAAGGTTGAAGCCCATTGGCAGTGCTCTGTCCTCAAGTGGTGTGTGATTGGCTGAGCTACTGAAGGACAAAGCCTATTGGCAGAGCTGTCTTCCCAGCCGGCATGTCATTGGCCGATTTGCACAGGGGATGGAGCTAGTTTGATCCAGGAGTGGACCTGTTGTGAGCTGCAGCTCTCTCATTCGCTGTAACCTCAGCGCAGGGGGCGGTGCTAGTTAATAGGGCTGGGGTCCGCCATGGGCATGGTGTGAAGCACCTCATCCAGGAGCTGCAACGCACGGTGAAGATGCACCTCGATCCAGCAGGGGGTGTGTTTGATGCTCTGCCGCGGGTAGTCTGGGCCCCAGCCCTTCACAAAGCTCAGTCGCAAGATGCACAGGCGCCGGAGGTCGTCCACGCCGATACCAGCAGCGGCCGACAGACCTGGGGAGACGGACACGCACAAAAACAGATTGTAAGCTTTTCGGGGCAAAAAGACAGCCTGGAAAGTCTGTGAAGCCCAAAATACTCAGAGAGATTATATATATATATATATTGGGTCGTTCAGCAGGAAACTCTATAAAGTAATTATGAACCATATGTATTTATTTAAAGATGAATTATTTCTTGTAGCTTTATAAAGTGTTTATTCCCTCTGGGAGGGGGGGGGGGGTGGGGAGAGGGACACACACACACACACACACACATATAATTTTGCTGCCCAGTATAAAATATACATTATATATAATTGAAAGTATTTTAAAACTATTATCTGACTCTGGGATTTTCGGGCACGTCCCACCGGGCAGCATTGTGGGATTTAGGTTTCAGATCCCGGGAGATATTATTTAGGGGTCACAGTTAAAAGCCAGGACCGGACCAGGCTGCCTTCTTGGAAATAGTTTACAGGAGTCCCACCCCAGAGGTGGCTGCACGGGAAAGTATTACTACGGAAACACTTATTATTATTAACTTTCCACACCCTTTATGCCCATCTCATCCCGCACCCCCTACCACTACCATGTACCCCCCATACTCACTGACAGCAGGGGCGATCCCCCCCACGGACCCGGGGCCCGGGATATTACCGGCCACGGCCGCGGCCTGAGCTGCCGCTGCTGCCTGCGCGGTGGCCGCTTGTTGCTGCATCTGACGGTGACACTGACGCAGATCAAACACCTGGAGGGGAGGAACTCATCAGGGGGAGGAGAGGAGTGCGGGAGGTATACAGGGTGGATATGTGAGGGAGGGGTGTCCCACGTGAGGGGTTGGGGGTGATGAGAATCCCCCTCACGTGGAAGTTTAAAGGGTCCTAGGACAGAAATGACGCGTTCAATAAAGACCTCCAACGCAGAGGGGGGCTCAGCCCCGGTCCTCAAGGCCCCCCAACAGGTCAGGTGTCAGGATATCGCTGCTTCAGCACAGGTGGCTCAATCAGTGGCTCAGTCAAAGACTACACCCCCCTGTGCTGAAGTAGGGATATCCTGAAAATCTGACCTGTTGGGGGGGTCTTGGGGACTGGAGTTGAGCCCCCTGAGCCAACACATTATTTATACTTATTTGTAAAACAGAATATCTTCGTGGTGAGCAGAAGCTTTTTTCAATCTTTATCTAAGTAATGTATTTTGGTGTCCTTAATCAGATAAGCAGAAGTAACGAGTATGCTTCTATTCCGTGTTCCCGGGTAAAAGCAGCAGCCTCTCTTTTACACGACACAAACGTTCATGTGTGGGGGCAGAATCTTTCAAACAAAGCAGATTACGGAGAGGCTGCGTGGGACGGAATCTGGGAGGGGGTTAGGGGGTCCCCCGGTGCAAGACTGGGGTTCAAGTGATGGGCAGTGGGTCTCAGGACGGTGTGAGGGGGACAGGGGCACAGTGGGTAAGTGGGGTACAGTGTAAAGGCGAGAAAGGGAGTGAGGGAGGTGTAAGGGACCCCCAAGTGAGAAGGATGCGCCAGCCAGGCCCCCCCGAGTGAGAGGGACGTGCCGGCCGGGGACCCCCCCCCCCCGCGTGAGAGAGCGGCGTGCCAACGTGAGCCTCCCCGAGTACCAGTCAGTCACCTTGATATAAGCCCCGGGGTATATCTTGTGCACTGCGTCCCCAGGCGCCCGGCCGGCCTCCCTGTCCAGGTAATAACTCTGCACGAAGACCGCGTGGTCGCTGAGACACCTCATCCAGACGTCGCCCTCACCCCGACACTCCAGCTGCACCCCCTTCCCGATGTGCAGCCTGCAACGACAGGACAATATTACCTCCCCGGAGACTCCCACTGCGCCCCCGGCAGCACCAGCACGCCGGCGCCCTCACCTCGCACGCTCGCTGGTGTCCGTGCGGTGCACGTTGGACAGCTGCCCCAGGCAGAACCGGTCACCTCCAGAGGGGTCCACGTACCCGTCCACGGTCACCACGGGGCAGTTAGCAGGGACCTTGAATATCTCCCCCACCTGCACGTCCATCTCAAAGTATGCCACAGAACACCAGAACTCAGGGCCTAGGGGCGGGGCAAGAGCGTTACGGGCGGGGCAAAGAGCGTCACAGGCGATGGGGCAAGAGCGTCGCGGGGGGGGGGGGGGAAGTAAGAGCGTCGCGGGGGGGGGGGGGAAGTAAGAGCGTCGCGGGGGGGGGGAGCTAGAGCGTCGCGGGGGGGGGAGCAAGAGCGTCATGGGTGCGGGGGAAAAAGTCACGGTCGCGGGGGGCAAAGAGCGTCACGGTCGCGGGGGGAAAAGAGCGTCACGGGCGCGTGGGGGCAAAGAGCATCAGCGCGGGGGCAAAAGAGCGTCACAGGCGCGTGGGGGCAAAAGCATCACGGGCGTGTGGGGGCAAGAGCGTCACGGGGGGGGGGGAGTAAGAGCGTCACGGGGGGGGAGCAAGAGCAGTGTCCCCTGCAGATGACCCCGCTGACCCTCCGGGGGTGCCTCACCTGGATGGTTGGACACTGGGTGCTGATACGGGGATGAGCTTTGGTGAAGGGGCCCTGCAGGGAAAGGGAACAGAGAGGGGGGAGATCAGGAGGTGAAGTGAGAGGTTCAAGAGAGGAAGAGAGTTTGGGGGGGGCAGGAGGGGGGCGCACACAAGAAGGGGAACAAGGAGTGAATGAGGGAGGGAGCACAGACAAAGAGGGGGGAGCACAGACAAAGAGGGGGGAGCACAGATAAAGGGGGGGAGCACAGATAAAGGGGGGGAGCACAGACAAAGAGGGGGGAGCACAGACAAAGAGGGGGGAGCACAGACAGAGGGGGGAGCACAGACAAAGAGGGGGGAGCACAGACAAAGGGGGGGAGCACAAACAAAGAGGGGGGAGCACAGACGGGGGGGGGGAGCACAGACAAAGAGGGGGGAGCACATGAAGAAGAGTGTGAGATAGGAGAGAACCTAGCTGTAAGGTGGTAACATGAGGGGGGAGAAGGGGAGGCCTCTCAGAAGAGAAAGTGGGGGTGGGTGGGGGCGTACAGTAGTGGTTTGGGTGGTGCAGGGGGGGTTGCTGGTTCCCCCTCCCGTTCTGCTGCTGCCCGTGGTTGGGGGTGTACGCTGCGGTGCTGCTGCCCGTCCACGTGGCTGCAGGGTCTGTGGGGGGGAGAGTCAGAGAGCCGGTGAGAACCCCCCGGCCGGACACACAGGTCATGTATGTAGCAGAGCGACTCACACGCATGTGCACACAGGAAATTCACAGCACAGCCAACATGCTCCCATCCTCAGGAAAAGGCCTAATGCTAAAGATGCTAGTCTTTGAAGTGGGAGAAAGCCACACACCAGCAACCTGTTGAGTGCGAAAACTAGATTGTGAGCTCTTCAGGAGAGGAACTCATTGTGCCTACAAACTATATGTGCATGTAACATGTATGTACAAACACGCACACACATATATACTCACTGTGGTAGGGCTGTTTAGGGGGTGACGGGTATCCGTTCTGCTGCGTGTTCTGGGCTGGCGTGGAAGCGGCTGGCGTGGGCACCATGTGTGGGTGGGGAGGAGCAATCTGCAGGAGCCCCTCGCTGTGCGTGATGGGGCCCATGGGACAGCCGGGTGCCACTGTGCCACGGAGAGGAGGTATTAGAGAGCAGCGTGGTTACAAAGCAGCGGTACCGCTCCACTGTGCCACGGAGAGGAGGTATTAGAGAGCAGCGTGGTTACAAAGCAGCGGTACCGCGCCACTGTGCCACGGAGAGGAGGTATTAGAGAGCAGCGTGGTTACAAAGCAGCGGTACCGCTCCACTGTGCCACGGAGAGGAGGTATTAGAGAGCAGCGTGGTTACAAAGCAGCGGTATCGCGCCACAGTGCCACGGAGGGGAGATATTCGGGAGCAGCGTGGTTACAAAGCAGCGGTACCGTGCCACTGTGCCACGAAGAAGAGGTATGAGAGCAGCATGATTACAAAGCAGTGGTACCGCGCCACTGTGCCACGGAGGGGAGGTATTAGAGATCAGCATGGTTACAAAGCAGCGGTACCGCGCCACTGTGCCACGGAGAGGAGGTATTAGAGATCAGCATGGTTACAAAGCAGCGGTACCGCGCCACTGTGCCACGTAGAGGCGGTATGAGAGCAGCGTGGTTACAAAGCAGCGGTACCGCGCCACTGTGCCACGTAGAGGCGGTATGAGAGCAGCGTGGTTACAAAGCAGCGGTACCGCGCCACTGTGCCACGGAGAGGCGGTATGAGAGCAGCGTGGTTACAAAGCAGTGGTACCGTGCCACTGTGCCACGGAGAGGCGGTATGAGAGCAGCGTGGTTACAAAGCAGCGGTACCGCGCCACTGTGCCACGGAGAGGAGGTATGAGAGCAGCGTGGTTACAAAGCAGTGGTACTGTGCCACTGTGCCACGGAGAGGCGGTATGAGAGCAGCGTGGTTACAAAGCAGCGGTACCGCGCCACTGTGCCACGTAGAGGCGGTATGAGAGCAGCGTGGTTACAAAGCAGCGGCACCACGCGCAATGTCAGACCGCGAGGAGTAAAACACGGAGGTTTCTACGGAACAGCAGAACTGCACAAAAATGGACTGCAAGCTCCTTGGCTCAGAACGAGGCCGTGGCCCCATGTACAGGAAAGTGCCCCCGCCCCCTGCTCATACCTCTCCCTAACTGCGCAATGCCAGGGGAGGTGGGTACTCACCGGGGGGTGACAGGGACATGTTGGGGTACATGCTGACCGCAGCCTGGGGGCTCTTGGGTAGCTTCAGGGGAGGGAGGGGCTGTCGGTAGGACTCTGACGGGGGCATCGGAAGGGGGGCGTGGTTGATGGCTGGTGGGAGGTCGTGGGGGGCAGAAGAGAGAACCGAGGGCACGTCCATCTCGATACATTCATGCACATACTCCTCCTTTACTGCCCGCCCGGGGGGAGCTGCAGGGAAGGAGAGAGGGGGGGGGATAAGAGCAGAGGAAAAAAAGGGGGAGGAAGAAGGAGGGGATGTGGAGAGGGGGGGAAGAGGCAGAGGGGGAGAAAAGAGTGGTAAGATGGGGAGGAGAAAGAGGGAGAGGGAGGGGGGGAAACAGAGAGAAGGGGGGGAGAGAGAAACAGGGGGAAGGTGGGGAGAGAGAGAGAGAAACAGGGGGAGAGAAACAGGGGGAAGGGTGAGAGAGAAACAGGGAAGGGGGGGAGAGAGAAACAGGGAAGGGGGGGAGAGAAACAGAGGGAAGGGGGAGAGAGAAACAGAGGGAAGGGGGGGAGAGAGAAACAGAGGGAAGGGGGGAGAGAGAAACAGAGGGAAGGGGGAGAGAGAAACAGAGGGAAGAGGGGAGAGAGGGAAACAGTGGGAGGGGGGAGAGAGGGAAACAGTGGGAAGGGGGAGAGAGGGAAACAGTGGGAAGGGGGTGAGAGAAACGGGGAAGGGAGGGGGGAGAGAAACAGGGGGAAGGGGGAGAGAGAAACACGGGGAAGGGAGGGGGGAGAGAAACAGGGGGAAGGGGGAGAAACACGGGGAAGGGAGGGGGGAGAGAAACAGGGGGAGAGAGAGAAACGGGGAAGGGGGAGAGAGAAAAAGGGGGAAGGGCGGGGGGAGAGAAACAGGGAGAGAGAGAAACGGGGAAGGGGGGGAGAGAGAAAGAGGGAAGGGGGGGAGAGAGAAACAGAGGGAAGGGGGGGAGAGAAATAGAGGGAAAGGGGGGGGAGCGAAAGTGGGGGGGAGAGAAAGGGAGGGAAAGGGGGGGAGAGAAAGAGAGGGAAAGGGGGGGGGGAGCGAAAGGGTGGGAGAGAAAGAGAGGGAAAGGGGGGGAGAGAAAGAGAGGGAAAGGGGGGGGGGGACAGAAAGAGAGGGAAAGGGGGGGAGAGAAAGAGAGGGAAAGGGGGGGAGAGAAAGAGGGAAATGGGGGGAGAGAAAGAGGGAGGGGATAAATAGGGAGGGAGGAGAGAAAGAGGGGAGAAAAAGGGGGAGAGGGAGGGAAGAAAAAGGGAGAGAGGGAGGGAGGGAAGAAAAAGGGAGAGAGGGAGGGAGGGAAGAAAAAGGGGGAGAGGGAGGGGGAGAGGGAGGGAGGGAGACGGAGGGGGAGGGAGGGGGAGAGAGAGGGAGGGAGGGGGCGGAGAGGGAAGGGGGGGGAGAGGGAGGGAGGGGGGAGAGGAGAGGGAGGGGGAGGGGGGGGAAGGGAGGGGGACAGGGAGGAGAGGGAGGGAGAGAGGGAAGGAGGGGGGGGAGAGGGAAGGGGGGGGAGAGGGAGGGAGGGGGGAGAGAGGAGAGGGGGAGGGAGGGGGGGAGGGTGGGGAAAGGGAGGGGGACAGGGAGGAGAGGGAGGGAGAGAGGGAGAGGGGGAAAGAACTAACCTGTGTTCTGGATGCTCAGTCCTGCAATATAAAGGAAGATGACAAAGTGACAAAGTGACAAAGTGCCACTGACATCGTGCCGCCAAAACTCATTATTTGTGCCCCTCCCACAATATTCAAGCCTGACCCAGAGGAACCAAAATGGCCGTAACTGTGTCTGGGATGTATTAGGCGTCAGAGAGGAGACCCCATGTCTGGGAGCATGGGGGGGTGGGGTGTACCCCGTCACTCACCGATCCCCGGGGACACCACCCGCTCGTAATGATACGGGTTCACGCACACGCTGTCGTACTTCAGGTCGAAGGCGAATTGGCAGAACTTGACATGCTTCAGCTCGTTCTTGTGCAGGTCCGGCCAGCGCCAGAGCCGCGCGTATATAACATGGGGGAAGCCTTTCCTGCCCGCCACCTGCGGGGAACAAGGGAGGAGGGTGACTGGGACAGACAGACGCACGCACAGAGACAGACGCACAGACACACGCACAGAGACACACAGACGCACGCACAGAGACAGACGCACAGAGACAGACAGACGTGCGCACAGAGACAGACACACAGATGCACGCACAGAGACAGACGCACAGACGCGCGCACAGAGACAGACGCACAGAGACACACAGACGCGCGCACAGAGACAGACACACGCACAGAGACAGACACACAGATGCACGCACAGAGACAGACGCACAGACACACGCACAGAGACACACAGACGCACGCACAGAGACAGACGCACAGAGACAGACAGACGTGCGCACAGAGACAGACACACAGATGCACGCACAGAGACAGACGCACAGACGCGCGCACAGAGACAGACGCACAGAGACACACAGACGCGCGCACAGAGACAGACACACGCACAGAGACAGACACACAGATGCACGCACAGAGACAGACGCACAGACGCGCGCACAGAGACAGACGCACAGAGACACACAGACGCGCGCACAGAGACAGACACACGCACAGAGACACACAGACACACGCACAGAGACAGACACACGCACAGAGACACACAGACGCACGCACAGAGACAGACGCACGCACAGAGACACACAGACGCGCGCACAGAGACAGACGCGCGCACAGAGACAGACGCACGCACAGAGACAGACACACAGATGCACGCACAGAGACAGACGCACAGACGCACGCACAGACGCACGTACAGAGACAGACACACAGACGCACGCACAGAGACAGACGCACGAACAGAGACAGACACACAGACGCACGCACAGAGACAGACGCACGCACAGAGACAGACACACAGACGCACGCACAGAGACAGACACACGCACAGAGACAGACACACGCACAGAAACAGACACACAGACGCACGCACAGAGACAGACGCACGCACAGAGACACACGCACAGAAACAGACACACAGACGCACGCACAGAGACAGACGCACGAACAGACACAGACACACAGACGCACGCACAGAGACAGACGCACGCACAGAGACAGACGCACGCACAGAGACAGACACACAGACGCACGCACAGAGACAGACACACAGACGCACGCACAGAGACAGACGCACGCACAGAGACAGACACACAGACGCACGCACAGAGACATACACGCACAGAAACAGACGCACGCACAGAGACAGACGGACAGACGGACAGACGCACGCACAGAGACAGACACACGCACAGAGACAGACACACAGACGCACGCACAGAGACAGACACACAGACGCATGCACAGAGACAGACACACAGAGACACACAGACGCGCGCACAGAGACAGACGCACACACAGAGACACACAGACGCGCGCACAGAGACAGACACACAGATGCACGCACAGAGACAGACGCACAGACGCACGCACAGAGACAGACACACAGACGCACGCACAGAGACAGACGCATGCACAGAGACAGACACACAGACGCACGCACAGAGACAGACACACAGATGCACGCACAGAGACAGACACACGCACAGAGACAGACACACAGACGCACGCACAGAGACAGACGCACGCACAGAGACAGACACACGCACAGAGACAGACACACAGACGCACGCACAGAGACAGACGCACGCACAGAGACAGACACACAGACGCACGCACAGAGACAGACGCACGCACAGAGACAGACACACAGACGCACGCACAGAGACAGACGCACGCACAGAGACAGACACACAGACGCACGCACAGAGACAGACACACAGACGCACGCACAGAGACAGACGCACGCACAGAGACAGACGGAAAACAGACGGACAGACGCACGCACAGAGACAGACGCACGCACAAAGACAGACACACAGACGCACGCACAGAGACAGACGCAAGCACAGAGACAGACACACAGACGCACGCACAGAGACAGACACACAGACGCACACACAGAGACAGACACACAGACGCACACACAGAGACAGACACACAGACGCACGCACAGAAACAGACGCACGCACAGAGACAGACGCACGCACAGAGACAGACACACAGACGCACGCACAGAGACACACAGACGCGCGCACAGAGACAGACACACAGATGCACGCACAGAGACAGACGCACGCACAGAGACAGACACATAGACGCACGCACAGAGACAGACACACAGACGCACGCACAGAGACAGACACACAGACGCACGCACAGAGGCACACACGCACAGAAACAGACGCATGCACAGAGACAGACGCACGCACAGAGACAGACGGACAGACGCACGCACAGAGACAGACGCACGCACAGAGACAGACGCACGCACAGAGACAGACGCACGCACAGACAGACACACAGACGGACAGACGCACGCACAGAGACAGACGCACGCACAGAGACAGACGCACGCACAGAGACAGACACACAGACACACGCACAGAGACAGACACACAGACGCACGCAGAGACAGACACACAGACGCACGCACAGAGACAGACACACAGACGCACGCACAGAAACAGACGCACGCACAGAGACAGACACACAGACGGACAGACGCATGCACAGAGACAGACACACAGACGCACGCACAGAGACAGACACACGCACAGAGACAGACGCACGCACAGAGACAGACACACAGAAACAGACGCACGCACAGAGACAGACAAACAGACGGACAGACGCACGCACAGAGACAGACGCACGCACAGAGACAGACACACAGACGCACGCACAGAGACAGACACAGACGCACGCACAGAGACAGACACATAGACACACAGAGACACGCTCAGAGACGCACACACAGAGACAGACACACAGACGCACACACAGAGACAGACACACAGACGGACAGTCGCACACACGCACAGACGCACGCACAGAGACAGACAGACGCGCGCACA
>NC_134489.1:42215381-42302585 GCF_040206685.1 Ascaphus truei | reverse complement strand
CAATGTATACACACAAACATGTATACACACACACAAACATGTATACACACACATGTGTATACACACACACGTATACACACACACAATATATACATACACACAATGTATACACACACATGTGTACACACACACGTGTATACACACACACACACACACGTGTATACACACACACACGTGTATACACACACACACGTGTATACACACACATACGTGTATACACACACACGTGTATACACACACACGTACACATACACACACACACACATGTATACACACACACACATACAATGTATACACACAAACATGTATACACACACACACCCCAGCACCACCACATCAGCACACCGGTATGCCCCCCCAGCACACTGGCATTCTCGCCTCCCCACCATTCCCAGCCCCCATCAACACCATCAGCACCCACACATCGCCACCTTTGCACCTCCCCCATCGGCACACCCACATCCGCACCCCCACATCAGCACCAAACCCTCCCAAATCAGCACACCAATACAATCACCATCAGTACAGCCACAGCAGCACTACCACCGCACATGGGCCGCGTGGACCACTCCCCACCCAAATGCCACACCCACACCACAAACATCCCGGGCAACGCCGGGGCTCTCAGCTAGTAGTAGATATAGTAGATATGTCTTTATCTCTCAAGCCACGGGTCCCAGGTTTTGTAACAATGTGTCAGTGAATTGTCTGAGAGAGGCTGTCAGCCTCTCCATGCTCATTACCTCATTTATTCTGTTTTCCACTGTCTGCCTGGATGGGGAGCCCGCTTCTTCCAGGCTGCCACAATCGTACATCTGGCCGCAGTCAGAATGAAAGAGATTAACGTTTCATATGGGGATTGATATTCTCCACAGGTTTGGCTAGTAAGTAGGTTAGAGGGTCTACGGGTATCAATAAATCCGTAATATCTCTATCATTTCTTGAATGTTAAGCCAGAAATTTTGGATAGCTGGACATGTCCACCAGATATGGACCATGTCTCCCTTCTGTCCGCAACCCCTCCAACACAGATCGGATAAATTTGATTCAACCTGCTTGGGGTGAGGTACCAATAATATAAGATCTTATAGTTGTTTTCTTTTATCGTAGTTGTAGACGGACTTTCACAGAGGTACACAATTAGGAGGCTTTATAATGTGAAATTATAATAGGCTTTATTGTGCCTGTTCCTTTTCAGCAGGAAAATTATCCAAACACAGGGGGGGGGGAACAAAGCTTCCATTCACTTGGGAGTATTTCAAGTGAAACACTATGCAATTAATTCACATCTCCCTTAGTCAAGCAGTTCTCGCAGCCCCAAAACATATAACATGAAATAAGCAGATATAAGCAGTCTCTTAAGAATAAAAGTCTTATCTGTTTCTTGGAGGGAAAATCTCACTTCCTGGTTCAGCTTCAGGTGTAGTAGTTTTCCCTGTGTCTTGAATTCAGCTCTGCTGTGCAGAGCTCAAGACCCGTCAGCTCCAGAGATCTGGGTTTCTTTTGGTCAGTCTCTCCTGGGACTCAAGAACCTCTGCTCTGTCTCTCCAAAGGTCAGCTCTCAGTCAGAGCTAAAGAGAGTCACTTCCTGTATGAATAGACAGGTTTTTGTAAGCAATCTAATCAGGCAGGTGGTGTTTAGTAATTAACTACCACACTGCTAGATGAAAGGCACATTACTGAACAGGGATAAGTCCCCTGTTACAGTAGTACATATGGAAGCTTGTGCTGCCGATTCCCATAAGTCTTCCCAGTCATCATAATCTATTTCGGGTTGTAGATCAGCGGGCCATCATATAACTGTGTGTAGATCAGCGGGCCATCATATAACTGTGTGTAGATCAGCGGGACAGCATATAACTGTGTGTAGATCAGCGGGACAGCATATAACTGTGTGTAGATCAGCGGGACAGCATATAACTGTGGTCTGGAGTGTCGCTCGATGCCTCGAAGTCTAAATATATGTTCGTGATCAACTCATTTTTAAGCATTAGTTCTATATAATAAAGTATCATTTAACACTGCTTTGTATACCCAGATTTCTGCACGTGGTGTGCAAAGCTTGGCATTTTTGACTCCAAGAACTTCAGCATATATCTGTGTCACAGTGAGACCATGAGATTCTAATACAGTCCTGTTTTTTTTAAGTATTTGCCATATATAGTTCAGGTTTTCAGAATGTACTGGTTTTAGAGTTGGGAAACAGGGACTGGATTATAATCCCATAATATATCGGGTAACCAAGAATGCATATGTCTATATACATCAGCAGAGAAAAGGTGGCCCATCTTGTGACGGTAGCGGGTAGCCAGGCTATCAAATAAAGGTTAAGCTCGTTTGGTTACCCCTGATCCGTGTGTTGGGTTTATAGAGTGTCAGCTCTTGAGCCCAGGGTTGGTACATGCACAACCTGTAATGTGCGGTAATAAATTATTTTATGTGTTTTTACCTTTCCAGGAGTGCCAGCAAGCAGAGATTGCTGTGGTATGAGTTTCAAGGGGGGTTTTGCGGAGAAAGTGTTGTCAGACGGTGCCTAGCTAGTCAAGGTCCAGAGTTGCTGGTTCCCCTAAAAGTATACCCGGGAATCAGGTCGGATTCCTGGATACATGTAAGCACATTACCCGGCAATATCTCCCCTTTAAAACGCTTTCAAGACTCACCACTAGGGGTTCCCTGCTTCAGCACAGACCGGAAAGGTAAAAGGGGCATAGGGATGTGAGGTGTCCCTGAAACGGTCAAGGGGTTCCTAGGTTAATGGGGATACCTAGTAAATGCCCAGATCACACAGAACCGGTCTAAGGGATCTGATGGCTCCAACCATACATCTAAGGTTGTGAGGGGATTCTTAGAATCCATACTAAGTCTATGTAATAGTGTGTGGGGAATATGGCTAGTGAAAAATAAAGTGCAGCTTTTTATTCTATTTCCCATAACAGAAAGACTTAGGTTTTAAAGTGTACATTTTATTAACAAAGTGTGTTAAGTACATATATGCTTTGTGCACGCTAAAATGAGGCACAACGATGAAACGTGTTCCTGTAGCTGCGGGGATCCCCAGGTTAAGGGGGGTACTCCAGTTAGTGCCAAGGTGTCCCAGAACCTGTATTGGGTTTGTGGGTGCCCCAACCGAATAGGAAGTACCCCAAAATGTATGCTGTAAAAATGTATGACTTATGTGGTTTTTACATTTACTATAAGGCTCTATGCAGTCAGCCTGGGCATATGTTTAAGGTGCCAGCTAGTCTGCCTAGCATCCGTACATGAAAAAGCAGACGGGATGTTGAGAGTTGTCGGGCTGCTAAGTGGACGGGGCAGGGCGGAGTACTGGGTCCAGAGAACAGAGACCCCCTGGTCTGCTAGACTCAGTGGGGCCTGCCCAGTAGGAGGCAATAGGCTGGCTAGGGAAAAGATGGCGATGGTAGGAGCGTTTCCTATTGGCCAGAACATATGTCCCGCCCGGGCTGTCCCGAGCCGGCTCAACATGCCCCCTGCCTCTGACATCAGCCAGATGAGCCCTGCTCTGATTGGCTGCTGAGAATGTTCTCACGCTTCTGATAGGGCCGTAGTATTCTGTGAATGAAACTCAGAGGTATTATAAACCCATACGCCAATCAGATTTTCAGTTCTCTACAGTTCTCTAAGGTTCTCTCAGATTCTAAGCAAGATTTCAAGCACCAAGTCCAGTGAGTTAAAATTCCAGATCTGGAGAGAGGGGAGGCATCTGGAACTGCAGACTGATTTCAGTTCTAGGACATTGCAGGCTAAATCTCAGTCAGGGGAAAATCCTTAGGTAGAATTCCTTGCACCTAGGAGACTATAGTTTTGTACCCCAGTTCCCAAGTAAGTGTGTCTTTTCTTATGTAGTTTGTGTAACATTGTGTTTCCCTTTTCCTGTGAATAAATTTACAATTTATTTCGTTAACTTGTTTTGCTCAATGTATGATCCTGGTAAAAAGGTGTAAATTGCCTGGTCTCCCGTGACACATCTCTAATGCAAAGAGTATGGCTGTCTCGGTCCGCAGGCCTGGAAGTGTGAGAGAATCCCTTCCTATGAGATGTGTTGGAAGTGTGAGACAATCCCTTCCTATGAGATGTGTTGGAAGTGTGAGAGAATCCCTTCCTATGAGACGTGTTGGAAGTGTGAGAGAATCCCTTCCTATGAGAGGTGTTGGAAGTGTGAGAGAATCCCTTCCTATGAGACATGTTGGAAGTGTGAGAGAATCCCTTCCTATGAGACATGTTGGAAGTGTGAGAGAATCCCTTCCTATGAGACGTGTTAGAAGTGCGAGAGAATCGCTTCCTATGAGATGTATTGGGAGTGCGAGTGAATCCCTTCCTATGTGACGTGTTAGAAGTGTGAGAGAATGTCTTCATATGAGACGTGTTGGGTGTGAGAGAATGTCTTCCTATGAGATTTGTTGGAAGTGTGAGTGAATCTCTTCCTATGAGACGTGTTGGAAGTGTGAGAGAATCTCTTCCTATGAGACGTGTTGGCAGTGGGAGAGAACCCCTTCCTATGAGAGGTGTTGGAAGTGTGACACAATCCATTCCTATGAGATGTGTTTGAAGTGTGAGAGAATCCCTTCCTATGAGATGTATTGGAAGTGTGAGAGAATCCTTTCCTATGAGATATGTTGGAAAGTGTGAGAGAATGTCTTCCTATGAGACGTGTTGGAAGTGTGAGAGAATGTCTTCCTATGAGATGTGTTGGAAGTGTGAGAGAATCCCTTCCTATGAGATATATTGGAAGTGTGAGAGAATGTCTTCCTATGAGATGTGTTGGAAGTGTGAGAGAATTCCTTCCTATGATATATTGGAAGTGTGAGAGAATCCCTTCCTATGAGATGTGTTGGAAGTGTGAGACAATCCCTTCCTATGAGATGTGTTGGAAGTGTGAGAGAATGTCTTCCTATGAGATGTATTGGGAGTGTGAGTGAATCCCTTCCTATTAGATGTGCTGGAAGTGTGAGTGAATCCCTTCCTATGAGATGTATTGGAAGTGTGAGAGAATCCCTTCCTATGAGATGTATTGGAAGTGTGAGACAATCCCTTCCTATGTGACGTGTTGGAAATGTGAGATAATGTCTTTCTATGAGTGAGTGACTTCACAGACGTGTGGGAGGACATCTCGAGCACAGGATTCCATTGAGTGAGGACATCAGAGGAGCTTAGCAGAGCAATTCCTACTTCATGTCTTATCCAGAAGACTGCCATTCATGTCCATCGAGGTGATCATCATCCATTGATAAACTCGCCATTTCCAAGCCAAAAATGGCAGACAATGTAGCTTGCCTCGTCATGGCCTGGTAACAGCTCATATAACAAGATGGTCACCCCTCTCCTGACAATGACTAGGATCATATAGGAAAAAAGAGTATTTAAGTAGTAATGATACTCTGCTATGAATCCCAGTGTCCCCTATCCTTGTGAACTTGGGCAAGCCACTTTATCTGCCTGTGCCTCAGGCAACATAAATTAGATTGTGAGCTCCATGGGGCAGTAACGTGTCTAAAAAAAAATCTTCCCCAGTTATTAACATGAGTTCACTTGGCAACTAGGAGCTTGTGCAGTATCAAGAATCCCACAGCAGTAACCCCTACAGGGCCAGGTAACAGGAACTCGCACAATCTGCTGCATCCTCTTCGGCAACATGGACTCCAACACCAACGACTACACATTGAAATACAGGTATCTGTAACTTAATAATTTCCTTTTCTCCCCACGGAAATAACAGAGCCACGCGCAGTGTATCTGCCATGTTTTATTAGCGACTGAGGTTATCCAACAGGCTGTGGCTTGTACTGCCGTGTCTCAGGTACTCTCGCAGAAGAAGGTGTTACAGGCCACGGTCAGAGACGCCACAAGGATCACAAACTCCTGGAAGTCCACCTCTCCGTCCCCGTTCTCGTCCAGCTCTTTCATGATCTTATCCAGCGAGCTTCCATCTTTCTGGGTCTGTAACTGTGGAGTGCATACGTTCAGCCCATATTACACATCCCCCCGCGTCCTCCTTCCATTTCCACCTCTTCAATTGCAAGCTCTATGGGAGCAGGTACTATACTGATTTGAATCTATTTATTTTGCTCGTGTATCGTGTTTTTTTGTGTGTTTTTTTTTGCACTGTGGAATGAATTGGTGCTTTGTAAATAAATAATCATATTAGGAAATGCTCATGAACAAATCTGTCTTGGAACAAAAACCCTATAAAACTGTCATTTCCAATGTGCAATCAAAATAAAAACCTTTTGTAAAGAACGTGATACTCTAATTGGCTTCCTTACACAAATCTAACTGTGCTATTTCTCTGGAAATTAATTTTATTCTGTCGTTTGTCCAGAAAAGTGGGTTTCTTTACCTCTGGCACACCCTGTCCTTATCCGAGAGCCAATGCATCTAGGGGGAGGGCGAGCGAGAGGGGTTTACCTGCGCAAAGTCTTGCTGAACACAGTGATATCACACAAAAGGCAGCAGTCCGAGGACATCGGTCTCGCGGTGTTTACAAACTAACGTGAAAACATCATTGTAAAATACTTCTAGGTTTCAGATTTGGGTAAAATAAAATGCACTAAATGACCCTGATGTGACCACCTTAAACATGTCCGGTCCCTTGAGGGAACGCCCCCTGTAAAGATCCCAAAGCCTCCCCCCAAACATGAGCGCTTCCACTGGACTCCCCTGCAGCCTCTGTGCGTCTCTCATACCTCCAAAAACTCCCCAAGCTCGTTCTGCAGGAGATCTTTCAGCTCCCTCCTGCACAGCTTGTACTTGTCACCCTCCCGGGCTGAGTACGTGTGGAAGACGGAGATCAGGGCCTCCATGGCCTGTTCCAGCTGAGAGGGCATGCTGCGCTGGGTCAGTCACGGCAGAGCCGCTGTGTATCAGATCAACAATCAGCAAATGTCTATATTGGATTAATATGCACATTTTCAGCACCCTTTGTGTGGCAGGATGTGCAAAGATCCCCAGTAGGGAGCAGATGCCATCATGGGCCATCGTTGGTCATTAAACGGTGCTATTCTGTAAGGAACCATAATGGTCCATTCACTTGAGTGGGCTCTAATGTGCATTATGGCTTAGTACTGCTCAGTAAATATGTCCCAATGTCCAAGTACCTCCTTTACCAACCTGTCCAGTTTATAGCTATACTGCCAAGCATCTGCCAAGTACACCAGCATCTCCAAGTCTACTTCATACTCCTGTTCTCTCTGCTCATCCTATAACTCCCCCTGTGTTATATACACGTTCACACTCATACATATACTTCTCCCTCCCCCGTACCAGGATATACAAACACACAAAAAGGTTACGGCCTTGCACCATAACCCGTGTCCCCTGAATATGTAGTCCCCCCCCCCCCCCCAGAGAGAGGAAAAGATAGAGGTAGATGTGGGTTTGATGGAAGCTTTTACATACATTCAGGGTAAATAAAGTTAGGTGCAGGATGTAAGCGATTTATGCATAGAAAGAGGATTGCTAGAATAAGAGGCTTCACAGCAGGTGGGGGAGATGTGCAGACTGGGTGGTCTTACCTGTGACCTCTCCGTGCCAAATACAGACCTCAGCTCTCGCAGAGGTTACTGTTTCCAGTGACTGATGGTCAACACTGAGAGCGCCTGTGGTCACCCCCCTCCTGTTCTCTTGTGGTCTCCTCTCCTCCCCCCTCGGCTGTATCCATTACCCGCTATACAATGAAAGCCGACGTCTTCGGTGTCGCCACGTCACAGCCGGCATTGCTTCCATTCCCAAACCGTTTTGACGGGTCTCGACAACATCACCATGGTAACTGCAGAAACCCGACCGCGGCGTTGTGAGAAACATTCTCGGATACCCAGGGGACGGAAACATAACCAGAGGGATTCATGCATTATACATGAAGGTGCCGCTACCTCCCTGATCAGCTGATACGGAGGAGAAACCTCAACCGCCTTCCATGCCGCCCGGTGGGAACACGTCCCCCATTCTCCTAGTCCAGAAGAGCTCAACTCCAGTTTTCAAGACTCCGCAACAGTTCAGCTTTTAAAGATATCCCTGCTTCAGCACAGGTGGCTCAATCTGTAGCTCAGTCTTCGACTTGGGCACCTGTGCTGAAGCAGGGATATCCTGAAACCCTGGCCTGGTGGTGGGGGGGGGGGGGTCTTGAGGGCTGTACCTAGTCTGATGCGCATTGTTTCAATATGTGCGAAACAGATCTCTGCTGGAAAATGGGGACGGGAATGCAATATGGACCGCTTTAAATGGCATAGATAATAGAAATATTAATAAACCCCATTCTAATAACGGGGCGCCAAGAATCACCTCCTATTGCTACATGTAACCCACTCGCCTCATATCATTCACAGGAGCTCATGTGGAGAAGGGCCTGGGATAACGTCTGTAACAGCCCCTCGCCATGGGTCTAAACATGGTCATTTTAGTACGATCAGGTCTGACATTCTGCACGTTAAACAGAGTCTCGGGAGCGGGGGATAACGTTAGTCTTACTAGGCATTCACTTATCTCCTGGGAGTCGTTTTTAATGCTCTGCTAAAAGTAGCAGTGTGAAGCGGATTTCTCGGGCCTGTGGTCATCTGATCCAGATCTGATTACAAATGTAAAATGAACCAGCTAAGGACACGCTCTTCCTCAAATATCTACAGTAAGTATGGTATATATGTATCCCTGCCCGGCTTCTCGGGGGATTACATCGCTGTGTGATATTTTACTACTCTGCATAGGTTATCCTGACTCAGGGGGGCTGGATTCAGGCAGCTGGGGCGGAAATAATGGGCACCAGGAACCATTGCAGTAGAACATCAGTCTTTCTTCAGGTCCCCAGGTACGGGGACACATCACACACACGACAATGTTGTACTATTTTCTCGTGGTTATTCATGAACGCTGTGCTTCTTTAGGTGCCCACTCTTAGCACTCAGAGGGAGGTCTATCTGCTTGGTTACTGGACCTGCCCCCCCACCCCCCCTTCGGAGTAACAACCCTTACACCCCATTTAAACTGGGCCCTTACTGGGATCCTGCCCGGTCCTATGCAGGTGAAGGTTGTACCCTTTTCTTGTTTGGGAACTGCCACTTCCACATAGGCTGTAAAGAATAAGTGTACGGATCTGCCGATAGAGGGCTCCTGGGTGTCAGCGGATCGGCTCTGTCTGCGGCCCTCTCTGGCGTGTCGTGTCCCCTCTCTGGGACCTGCTTGTTGCTGTTAACCATCTCCTTGGGATCCTAACTTAAAAGGCACTGTCCCTATCTATAACATAATAAATAAGGGGGCCTGGTCTCTTCTATTACTTTATGGACAAATCCCTATCTACTCTCCTGGAGGCTCCTCTTCTCTTGTCCTCCAGGAACCTTACCTCCTATCCTAAATACTCCATTCTGGCATCAGTATCCCGATTACAACACGGAGTGGGGCCCAGCATATACTAACTAAACCCTTAGTTGATTATATATATTTATATCTTCTATAGTGCTATACCATGGGGGAGAAAGAGACGGGCACAAAATAGAGTAGGGTAGCTGCCAAAGTTTAAAGGCCCCTAATAACATTTGGGGGAGTCTCACCCAAAATACCATTTAAGTGGCTGACTTCTACAGCTCTATCGCACCAATTCTGCTAAATATAACTGATTGACTTCTGTGCGAGACCCACACTCGATGAGTGAGACTGCCTCCCGATGAGTGAGACTGCCTCCAGATGGGTGAGACTGCCTCCAGATGGGTGAGACTGCCTCCAGATGAGTGAGACTGCCTCCAGATGAGTGAGACTGCCTCCAGATGGGTGAGACTGCCTCCAGATTGGTGAGACTGCCTCCAGATTGGTGAGACTGCCTCCCAATGAGTGAGACTGCCTCCCAGTGAGTGAGACTGCCTTCCAGTGAGTGAGACTGCCCTCCAATGAGTGAGACTGCCTTCCAATGAGTGAGACTTAACAGTCCTAGAATGGGAAATTATAGTTGCTGCAGTGACCAGAAAATTAGTCTCTCTCCTTTGATCTTTAGTTCCTTCGTAAACTACAAAAATACCCCTCTATAATAAACATGAAATAAGTAGTCGACGGATCCATTAAGTGTAGTCCACGGATCCATTAAGGGCTTTTGATGAAAACAAAAATAGTAAATGGCAAAAAAAAAGTCCCAAAACAAGCACTAAGACGGAGTGTGTGCCGAAGACGCGCGTTCTAGGGGAAACTGTGTTTTGTCACTGAAATTGTAATTAAAATTGTAATTATCCGCTCAAAAGTCTTTCATTCAATCAAAAACATAAAAATCAAAATACAATTTCACTGACAAAACACAAAGAAGTTTCACTTAGAACGCGCGTGCTCGGCACACACATGTGTGAGCTGGATTCTACTATCAATAGCTACATTATTAATTGGTATGTCTCCTTCAATCAATTTGCAAGATTCTAAAATTGAATTAACAATTTGGTGTGGAATCGGCTCGGGGGTTCACTAAATGGCTGTCAGTGCAGCAGAAGAGGACCAAAGATGCAAAATTCTGTGGGGAAGATCATGTGACCAGGCAGTCACTAGATACAATTGGTGCACTGCTAGAGAGAGGGCGGGGCTCAAAAAGGGGTGTGCCAGAAGAGGATGTGACTTTGTAAAAATGTTGCTATAGAAACAGAAAATGCTTGTTACATTATAAAACATTAAAAATATAATTCAGTTATTTAAAAAAATAAAATAAAAACAAAAAACAAATTTGGTGTGTCTGAGTTGATTAGGCAGACCCCTCCCTTAATTGTTAGTCAATATTTTAGAATACTTAAGGCAGGATACCTTGGCTGTGAGCTATATGTGTGTGTAAGATCAAAGTGTAACATTTAAGTGCGTGAAGTTAATCTTGGAGGTGAAGATTAGAGGAAGATCTGGACTCTGAACAACAACTTTACATCTGTGAGAACTTTACTTTCTAAAAGCTGTGATTATTTGTACTCTTACTATCCTTCCATAAGTGGGAAGTCTCTCCTCCTGTATCTCACTATGCCCTCCCTATTGCATTTTCTGTTTACTGTTTCCTCACTCCTTGGAGAATGTCTCTGTTCTCTCCAACTTCCCCACTCCACCATTATTTATACACCTCTCTCCCAACAACCCTCAATAAAAAGCACCTACACAAATCCTCTATTCACACCCTGTATCTACTCCTTCCTGCTGCTCGGGATCTCCCCTAAGCCTGAACCCAGACATACACACCTGATCTTACCCACGCCTCCCTGCCATCTCTTCCCCTGTAAATGGTGTTAACCTTTTCATTTAACACTGACCAACCTTAAAACTTGCCCCACAAATCAAGCATCCCAATAGCCTGCACTCATGGCTATTGTCCCACAGTCACATACCACCCATTGTGACCAAGCACTCCCATCTACAGCCCTTATTCCCTCACCTGCTCCCTCTGTAAGTTTCCCCTCAAACCTCTTAGATTGTAAGCTCTTCGGGGCAGGGATTTCCTTTCCCATTGTCTGATTTTGCTGCACTTATTGTATAATTATAATTCCCTGTATTGTATTCTTTGTGAAGCGCTGAGTACACTTTTGGCGCTATATAAATAAAGACATACAATACAATACACACACTTAGAACGCGCGTGCTCGGCATACACCCTGTCTTTTTATTTTTTTTACAAAATATTAGCCTTAGCACAGCAGTAGTATTTTAACATAGATAAACTAAATGAGTCATGATACATTATTTAGGGCTTACCACTATTTACACACTCCAGTTGCTGGATTACCAACTATTAAAGCTGCAGTTCAGTCAATATCCTGCATGTGTGTTTTTTTTAATAAATCAGTTCTGTAGTAAGAAAAAATACTTTTAGCATTTTCTGTTTTTAAAAAAACAACTTTGAAAGACCAATTTTCTTGTATTCTATTTTAACAGCCATTTCCTAAGGCACCGCCTTCATGTCCTGTCACAAGCCCTGGCACACCCCTTTGTCAGCCCTGCCCTCCCTCTAGCACGTCAGTGCAGTAGTGCTCATGAATATTCATGAGCTTCCACTGACAGACAAGCAGAATATAAACAAATCCCAGCTTTTAATATGTCACCAAATTTCGACCTATCAATACATGGAGAACGAATTGACCTGCAGCTATACTGTTCTATAGGTAATTAGAGATTGCACACATAAAACTATTGAAGTAAAAAAATAAATGTAAAAAAAAAAAGACTGAACTGCAGCTTTAAATGTTATATTACAATGTTTGTAAATTTAGTGCATTTCTATTCCTTTCATGTTATTTTAAATCTTTAACCACAACACGCTAAAATCACACAAATGTGTATATATTTTTTTATCACAGGGAACTTCATGTGTGAGAGTACGCGAGCTGCGCTGGCCATTTCCTCACTTCCGTTACACATTTTCGTTTCCATGAAGTAGTTTGTGTCATATCAAAATTTCCTAGGTGCCAGCAAAGAAGTTAAAAAATCAGATTTACCGGCACCGTAACCATCAATGGTCCAATCTCCGAAACATCCTCCAAACACACTGGCGTGTGTCGCAGACCTTGTCAGGCTGCGATTATACAGCCGAACTGCAGGGCGCGCGCATCTGTGATAACGCATAGTGACATGTGCACAAGTACATGCGACTGCTCGCTGAAATCTGTTTTTTGATTGGACGGCCGCAAACAAATTTTGAAAACGCTGAGTCTCTCGCTTTGCAGTAGCAAGCGGGGAGACAGTCGCATTTGGTTATAGCCAGTTTTCACGTACGTATCACACTTGTTTTTGCGCCGCGCGGTGTCGCTCCAGGGCGTTTTTGTGTATAATCGCCGCCTTAGGTAAAACAGTTATTGCCAGTAGGAGACGCAAGCATGTGTGGGCAGAGCATGTGGCTGTGACTCCCAGGACAGGAAGGACGTGCCGCCCCTGACAACCAGGACGCTGAGAGCAGGAAGCTGAGCGGCTGTTCTGAGAGCAGAGAGCTGCCTTCCGGGGTATGACAGACTGCACCTCTGACTCCAAGACTGCTTCCCCATGAGGCTGAGAGGACCGTTCTGCCTTTACACGCTTCTTATTATTAGTGAAGTAAATTGTGAGTTTACCATCTTTAACCCTTTATATTGCATGTGAAATAAATCTCTTGTATTGCTCCATAGAAGCGTCACACACACACACACACACACACACACACACACACACACACACACACACACACACACACTCACACTCACACTCACACTCACACTCACACCTTGACAAATTAACAAAAAAGCGACTCTCCCCCTGCCCGCCCCTGAAAGACAGGAGTTGCAGAAACTCCACATAAAGGGGCACTCAATGTTGTCCGTAATAACACATTTATTAAATATAAACAATGAGGAGACATACGTAATAAAAATTAATTAAAAACCATACATAGCCGGTCACAGAGCAACCTTTAACTATATCAATGGTGCAGATTAATGCTGCGTGACTGCTGAGATATCCTACCAAAGTGTGTGCATTACATAAACGAGCACAAAGGAATACTGTCATATACAGTATACACAATAGTATAGATATGAATGAAGACCACAGGGACCCATTCATTCAAGGAGGGGTTACGTACTGTCCTCTCCCGAAAAAAATGCGTGACTGCCTGCCGGCAGAACACAGACTGACCCAGTGGATACCAAGTGATAACAAGACTGGAGATGTTAATTGAACTGTGTGAAGTATAGAGTAACCCCTGGTGGGACAGAGCAAACAAGGGTAGCAATATAATAGAGAAACAATAGAGAAACAAAGTATCTCCTAAACCTTGCTAAAGTAATAGTAACCATATAAAGAGTAACACTAACATGGAGGTACTTGATATGAGCATATAAACTCAAAAGTAGACATATCCATAGTGCGCGCGCGCGTCCGTTCGTGCGGCCTCACGCTCGCTTGCAGCAGGAGATATTTCTGTCCTGCAGGCAGAGGCGACGCTCCGGGGGTACGGCCGTGACATCACGCAGCTGGCACGTGCTTATGGAGCAAACCGCGCACGTGACCCGGCCATTGTGCGTCAAATTCAAGCAAGGTCGTCACGCGAAGCACCGGTCGCCCCGTCGCGCTTGTGCACGCACTATACACATTGGCGTCCTAGTGTTTGTTTTCGGCGCGAGCGACGTCGGTCGCGCCGTCTCCTGCACTATGGAGGCAGCCTAAATGGAGCTGAAAGGGGATGAAGTGAACAACTATCAAGATAGATAGCAACGTGCGCAAATAGGCAAGAAAAAACCTTTTCTCAAATGCTTATGTAGCCCTCTTTCCTCCACCCTAAGTGAGATTTGTGGTGGGTAGGTGTATCTGACTACTTATCAGTGTGGTGCTGTACCTGTTTGGCAACCAGGAGGGCTGAGCTTCCGCCAAGGGGAACCTGGGGTGAATTACTCTTACTACTACTATATGGTGCAGTGCCTCCCCCTGCGGTGGCTCCCAGCAGAGGGGGAGTTGTTTCTCGCAGGACACATACAAATGAACACATACACTGGATGTGAAATAGCAAAGGGCTTTACTGAACATAACATATATCTTAACGCTCTAATGTACTGACATATAACTCTATGATAATATCTTATCACTACACCCACTGAAGACACAACTAGCCACACACCTCGCAGGGCCTTGTACCCCACACCTTATTCCCTGAGTCCCAAGTGTCCCAAGAGTTATGCAACCTTAGGCGTGATCAGTGCCTGTGTGGTACCGGTAATGGTGGCGCACTTGGTGACTGTACCTGCCGAGTGTGTCCACACTCGGTATGATGAAACTTCACAAAGGATCCGCTGATCCTGCGATGAAACCTGCCTCCGCGTGGGGTGATGTCCCGCCAGACGCTCACACCGTGAAGACTGTCTCTTTCCCGAAGAGGTCTGTTCCCAGCCCAAACTTGCCCAACTGTTCACAGCCCAAACAGCTGTGTCCCTGACTATCTTATAACACACCTGACTGCTGAGGGGATCCGTTCCCTATCTAGGGCATGTCCCTGTAGCAGCTCCAACCTTTAAATGACTCAGGGCCTAACTGGGCCTGGGGCATAGGGCCTAGTGTAGGGGCTACTTGCCTCCCCACACGCAGAGCTCCTTCTCAAATTTGACAGGTCCCTAACCTAGGGCCTGTCCATGTGACCACCCACCCTCACTAGTGGGGAGTCAGAGCCTCAGCTCTAGCCTGGGGATTCCTGGCCTAGGGCAGAAGCTCGCAGCTCTCTGTCCCCCTTCTATCCCCCTCTGTGTCCTCAGCCTGACTGACTCATGTTCTTCACAACATTGTATCAAATCCCCTGCTGCAGAGAATCTGCAAGTCTCAGTGGCTGGCTGGCTGCAGGTGACAGAGATCATAGGGCATTCCCCAGAGGCTGCTGGGAGATGTAGTCCACTCAGGACCTCTTTCCTATGGGAACCGCGTGCGCGATCTCTCCTGCGCCTGTGCGAAGCTGTAATGGCCGCCGCTACGCTTAACTGCGCCTGAGCAACTTCCCAGAGCTCCTGCACACTTGTAATGGCCACCACTACCCTTGCCAATCTCTGCGCATTACTCGAACCTCGCGTCACAACCCTTACACTTGTATTTGTAACCATGTATTATTTGTCATCTTAAAGCAGCAGGTCAAGCAATATCCTACGTGTGTGTTTTTTTTAAACAAATCAGTTCTGTACTATGAGAAAATACTTGTAGCATTAAAAATTAAAAAACAATAATTATGTTTGAAAGACATTTTTAATGTTTCTAATGTAGGAAGCATTTCCAAAGTGACAGCCCCCCTCCCCTTCTGATAGGCTCTGGCTCTTGAGCCCCGCCCTCTCTCTAGCAGGGCACCAATTGTATCTAGTAACTGCCCAGTCAATCATATTCCAGGACTACATTGTCCAGAATGCTGTGCAAGAACTGAATTAAATAGCCCAGAGCAAGCGATCGATTACAGGAGAACGGATCGATCTGCAGCTCAGCTAATCAAGCTTGAACTGCAGCTTTAAGGCTAGGTCCCCGCTGCAGCCGGCGACGCGCGCGACCGCGTGCGCGCCTCTCACCAGCCCTCATAGCTGTCCCCGGTGACGCCTCGCTTCCTGGCTCACTGCACACGGTGACGCGTCAGCCAGCAGGGGCTACAACAGGATTGTGATCCGATGCGTCATATGGTGCGCCAGGGAGCCAATCAGATGCTGGGATGGCATCTCCGCTCAACACTAAACAGATGTGATGTGGCTCCAGCACTTCTATAGCCAGCAGAATGGGGAGTTAATGGCCCCCCTCCTACATGCCCGTAACTGGGGGTGTTGCCTGTCTGATTCCCGCACTCCTAGCGCACTCCCGTTGGCACAGCGGGCGGTGCTGCTTTCCCACTGCAGTACTGTTGAGGAGTGGCCATGTATTGCTCCCTTCCGTATGAGCTTAATGATACGGAGTCCGTGTCTCCCAATGACAGCTCACCTGGCACTGGTTGTTACAGTATGGCCTGCAAGCTTGGCATTGCAATCCGTTGCTGCAGGGGTGAGTGGGGGGGGATTGCAGTGTGTGTATACTGCCCTGACCTGGCAGAGCTCTAATGGAAAAGGGCAGCCCCTCCGCCCCCCCAGGTCATGGCTGCGCCCAGCCGACCTCTTTTGGCCACGCCTAAAAAAGCTGATCACAGACCAGAGATCACAGTGAAGCGCCGTGCACGCGCCGCCAGGACGCAAGTCGGGCGTGCAGCGGGGCCTTAGCCTAACTATGCCCAGGACATACGTTAAAACAAGAGGTAACTCTCAATGCATTACTTCCTGATAACACGTTATAAATAAATACATTATACTACATCCTTCTTCGGTTTTGGTGAACACGGAAGGTCCTACTTGTACCCAATATATCCAAGCTGCGTTAGCTGTCCTTTTTACCTTCTAGGGAGTGCCTTGGTTCTATATTTTCCATTGTATGTATATTATATATATTCACACGACAGACTAACTCCATCATGGATATTTATGCTGTGTATGCTGCATGACAGTATGCTTTAGTGACCCAGTGCTGCCCTCTGCTGCTCCCATGGCTGTATGGCATCTTTGGTGTTTCCCCTCCCTGGAAAATAACAGGGATGACTAACATTCCTTGCTGGATTATAAAGGGTCCTGGCATCCACCCTACAGAAATGTCCCAAACATTCTGTTTTCAGCACGTGCAGGAATGCCTTAAAGTTGCATGGCTTCTAACTCAGCATCAACGATGTATAGTTTTCTGTATACAGGGCAGGTCATATAGAAATAAAATACAGATGCACTGCACTTTATAATAAGAACTTTATTTCATATGGTGCTTTTCTACCAATGGGACACAACGCGTGTCACAATTACAGTACAGTGTGCGGTACGCAACACATAGGAATGTTACAGACACAGGTCCCTGCCCCACAGAGCTTACAATCTATGTTGTTGGTGCCTGAGGCACAGGGAGATAAAGTGACTGGCACAAGGAGCCGACACCGGGAATATAACCAGGTTCCCTGCTTCACACTCAGTGTCATTGTTATCAGAGTCATTGCCTTTACTCGCTCAGGAGCCTTTACTCACTGAGTACTGAGCCTTTACTCACTGAGTACTGAGCCTTTACTCACTGAGTACTGAGCCTTTACTCACCGAGTACTGAGCCTTTACTCACCGAGTACTGAGCCTTTACTCGCTCAGGAGCCTTTACTCACCGAGTACTGAGCCTTTACTCACTGAGTACTGAGCCTTTACTCACTGAGTACTGAGCCTTTACTCACTGAGTACTGAGCCTTTACTCACTGAGTACTGAGCCTTTACTCACTGAGTACCGAGCCTTTACTCACCGAGTACTGAGCCTTTACTCACTGAGTACCGATCGTTTACTCACCGAGTACTGAGCCTTTACTCACTGAGTACTGAGCCTTTACTCGCCGAGTACTGAGCCTTTACTCGCCGAGTACTGAGCCTTTACTTCCTGAGCCTTTACTTGCCGAGTACTGAGCCTTTACTCGCCGAGTACTGAGCCTTTACTCGCCGAGTACTGAACCTTTACTCGCCGAGTACTGAGCCTTTACTCGCCGAGTACTGAGCCTTTACTCGCCGAGTACTGAGCCTTTACTCGCCGAGTACTGAGCCTTTACTCGCCGAGTACTGAGCCTTTACTCGCCGAGTACTGAGCCTTTACAACCTGAGTACTGAGTCTTTACTCACTGAGTACCGAGCCTTTACTTGCCGGGCCTCTACTCTTGCGCTCTCCTTGGAAGTGATAACGGTGAGTATTCCAACGTGAATAATAATGTGTTTTCCTGCAGTCCAGATGAGATAACGGGGGCTCAGTATCAAAAGTAACTAAAAAATAGCACCAAATATGTCCTCATATTGTCCAACCCATAAAGAGCCAGAGAGACTTTATTTCCTTTGATAAATCTGAGGCTGTTTCCCGCCCTGCGTTGGAAGCCGGGAGATTTAGATAACATGTAACATACTGACCACCATTTGTTAGGAAGAGGTGTGAAACTTACACCGAGGGAACTGTTTCCAGTAAAAAGGCAGAAAAATTATAATTTTTTTCAGCTAAAAATCAGGACGTCCCCCTCATAGAGAGCGTTGGTGAGTATATATACATATACATATATATATATATATGAGGAAGAGAGGATAACTCTCGAAAGCTTGTCCTATGACATACATTGTTAGTCCAATAAAAAAGGTACCACCTAATACTGAAGAACTCATTTATTCTGCACTATCGCAACTGGACTAACACGGCTATTTTCTGCTTTATACATATATATATATATATTGTGATAATGCGTTTATGTAACGGGATAAAGAGATATATATCTCTATCCCGTTACATAAACGCATTATCACAATGTAAACCTATATAAATCCGGGGGGCTGCAACACCCCTAGTTTCAGCCCCCATAAAGGAGCCCCATCTAATCTCAGGGAGGGGACAGATTTGGGAATGAATACCTGAGGAGCAATTTTAGGCTGCAGAATAAGTATACCCTGCAGGTACTCTGGCAGTGAAGAGGTTAAATTGTATCAGTCCTGTGCAGGAGCAGGTCTTGGGGGCGAGCTCCCACATAGCAGAGATGTAACTGGTTCCCCTGTGCTCACCCCCGCAGGGCGAGCAGAACACTGGGGGGCTGTTATTGGTGCCAGATGGGTGTGTCAGGCCAGACACATAACCGCCTTTCAGCTGAGTAATTAGCTTGTCCCCATAGGCACAAACAAGTTAGAAGATCAGGCAGTTAGTCTGTAGGACTCCTTGCTGTCAGTGTACGAGCCCCGCAGAGCAGGTAAGTAACCCACCCCTGTAATCTCCCCCCCCCCACCCCGCGTGGGACTCCCTGCTGTCAGTGTGCGAGCCCCGCAGGGCAGGTAAGTAACCCACCCCTGTAATCTCCCCCCCCCCTTTCCTGGGACTCCCTTCTGTCAGTGTGCGAGCCCCGCAGGGCAGGTAAGTAACCCATCCCTGTAATCTCCCCCCTCCCCCGCGTGGGACTCCCTGCTGTCAGTGTGCGAGCCCCGCAGGGCAGGTAAGTAGCCCCTCCCTGTAATCTCCCACCTGCTCTCTCCCAATCTCCTTCCCCAGCTCTGAGAGGTAGGAAAGCTTGTAACATATCCACTACTTGCGGGTCCAATAAAAGGTATCATACCCGCACCTCCCTCCTGTCCTTCCCAGCGGTGAGATGGCAGCCAGTCAGACGGAGGTGGAGAAATCCGTCGTGACCATAGTGAAGTGTTTCTTCGAGCACGCGGGAGAGGAGGGGAAGAAGGGGACGCTGAGCATGGCGGAGTTTACTAAACTGGTCAACAAGGAGTTACCGCATATGATGAAGGTGAGAAAGTGACATTACCCTGCCGGGAACAGCTGCACACACTCAACCCTTACACACACAACTGCACACACACACACACACAGCTGCACACACCCAACCCTTACACTCACACACAGCTGCACACACACAACCCTTACACACACCGCTGCACACACCCAACCCTTACACACACACACACACACACACACACACACACACACACACCCCCAACCCTTACACACACACACAGCTGCACACACCCAACCCTTACACACACACAGCTGCACACACCCAACCCTTACACACACACACACACACACACACACACACAGCTGCACACACCCAACCCTTACACACACACACAGCTGCACACACCCAACCCTTACATACACAGCTGCACACACACACACACACAGCTGCACACACACACACTGCACACACCCAACCCTTACACACACACAGCTGCACACACCCAACCCTTACACACACAGCTGCACACACCCAACCCTTACACACACCCAACCTTTACGCACCCAACCCTTACACACACACACACACACAACCCTTACACACACACCGCTACACACCCAACCCTTATAAACACACACACAGCCCTTACACACACCCAACCGTTATAAACACACACAACTCTTACACACAGCTGCACACACACACAACCCTTGCACACACAGGTGCGTGCAGACAGCCCTTACACACCCAACCCTTACACACACACAGCTGCACACACAATTTTTACACAAAACCTTTACACGACTATTCATGTCACAGAAAACAGACAGGCTGTGTGTGTATATTTTGTATATATATATAGTGTGTGTATATGTATGTATGGCGCTGACTTGTGCAGTTGCAATGTTCACCTGGCTGCAAAACTGAAACAAAAACAACACAGAAAAGTGCCCCTCCCCCGGGATTTGCAGCCGGGAGAATTTGTTACGTAGACTCCTGTCCCTGCCCGGGAGAATTTGTTACGTAGACTCCTGTCCCTGCCCGGGAGAATTTGTTACGTAGATTCCTGTCCCTGCCCGGGAGAATTTGTTACGTAGACTCCTGTCCCTGCCCGGGAGAATTTGTTACGTAGACTCCTGTCCCTGCCCGGGAGAATTTGTTACGTAGACTCCTGTCCCTGCCCGGGAGAATTTGTTACGTAAACTCCTGTCCCTGCCCGGGAGAATTTGTTACGTAGACTCCTGTCCCTGCCCGGGAGAATTTGTTACGTAGACTCCTGTCCCTGCCCGGGAGAATTTGTTACGTAGACTCCTGTTCCTGCCCGGGAGAATTTGTTACGTAAACTCCTGTCCCTGCCCGGGAGAATTTGTTACGTAGACTCCTGTCCCTGCCCGGGAGAATTTGTTACGTAGACTCCTGTCCCTGCCCGGGAGAATTTGTTACGTAGACTCCTGTCCCTGCCCGGGAGAATTTGTTACGTAGACTCCTGTCCCTGCCCGGGAGAATTTGTTACGTAGACTCCTGTCCCTGCCCGGGAGAATTTGTTACGTAGCCTCCTGTCCCTGCCCGGGAGAATTTGTTACGTAGCCTCCTGTTCCTGCCCAGGAGAATTTGTTACGTAGACTCCTGTCCCTGCCCGGGAGAATTTGTTACGTAGACGCCTGTCCCTGCCCGGGAGAATTTGTTACGTAGACTCCTGTTCCTGCCCGGGAGAATTTGTTACGTAGACTCCTGTCCCTGCCCGGGAGAATTTGTTACGTAGACTCCTGTCCCTGCCCGGGAGAATTTGTTACGTAGACTCCTGTCCCTGCCCGGGAGAATTTGTTACGTAGACTCCTATCCCTGCCCGGGAGAATTTGTTACGTAGACTCCTGTCCCTGCCCGGGAGAATTTGCCATGTAATTATTTGGCCATCAGGCACAGGGAAGATTATGTGACGTGGAAAAGGTCACAAGGAAATTCAACCAGTTTTACCTACTTCTAAGGCTGAGTCCCCGCTGGCGCTGAGCGCGCTCATGCTTAGAGCATGAGCGCCGGGTGTCCTGCAACTTGCGGATGCGCACGCGGGGGAGGAGGGGGGGGATCGCAATTGCAGGCTATTTGAGCAAGCGGGAAAGTATAAAAATGTTATTTATAAAAGCGCCGAGCATGTGTGCCCGCGCATGCGCGCAAGCCAGAACTTGTGTATATATATATATATATATATATATATATATATATATATATATATATATATAGCGTTCGACAAACCTATACATTTACATGCCCCGGGCGAGTGGATTTAACATCGTGGCGAGCTCCTATTGGTCCAAGCAGCACAGCTGCACAGCACAGCAGCACTACTGTTCGGCGAGTAGATTTTTTGGTGATTTGTCGACCAATATATATATATATTGGTCGACAAATCACCAAAAAATCTACTCGCCACACAAAAAAATCTACTCGCCACCTAGTACCAAACGTGTGCTGCTTGGGCCAATATTTACTCGCCCGGGGGTTAAATCCACTCGCCCGGGGCGAGCAAATGTATAGGTTTGTCGAACACTGTATATATATATATATATATATATATATATATATGCAAGTAACAGCGCCGCGAGCTCAGCACCAGCGGGGACTCAGCCTAAGGCAGTGTCATTACCGCGCAGCTGCAGCGTCTTGTGTGTACGGTATACGGAGACTGGGGTTGAGGAGTGTGAACGTTGAATTTTGAAATGAATTAGTGAAGACGGACTGAGCTCTCTCTGTCTCCCAGGACGTCTCTCTGGAGGCGAAGATGAAAGAGCTGGATATTAACAAAGATAACGAGCTGAAGTTTAACGAATACTGGAGGCTGATCGGAGAACTGGGCAAGGACGTGAAGAGAGAGATAAAGGAGAAGGAGAAGAAGAAGTAGTAAAGGCTGGCGGAGGGGAGGGAGGGGGGTGGGGGGAGAGAGATGAATCCCGTGATGAGGAAGAGAGGGAGCTGGGAATGGCCTTAAGAACACGATGCACTATTGTAACCTATAATAAAATTCCCCTTACAAATCACTGTGTCTTAGTTTTTATCATCAGAATAGAAATCCCCCCCCCCAAACTCACTGCACCGTTACTAACATTTCCTGTGTGTCCATCAGAGCCAAATACCAACACCTTCCAATATAGAAAAGCCGGATCTGAGCGTTCCCCACTCGTGCCTCTTTCTTTGACGGTCGGTATTTGTGATTCTCAGCCCCTTTTACATATGTCGCCTGTTACCGATGTTCGGTGAGTCTCTGATCTGTGGTCGGTCTCACTCACTGCTAACCACCAGCGTCTCTCAAACATCACCGGAGTCTCGCTGATAAAAAACCCCAGCACTTTTCCATTAAAATGCTATTTTTTGGTAGGGGGGTAACCAGGCTCTCAAAAAAAGACCCCCTTGGGTATCTCCAGCTAAACATCTTCCATGGATCTTTTTTAAAGTGACGTTTTCCGTGGAAGTCGCCTACACCCATCCGTGGGTGGAGAGGCGGAAAGTAAAGTAAGCAAATAAAGGTTTAAGCTCATTTGGTTACCCCTGATCCATAATAAGGGTTCAAGAAGAGTCAGCTCTTGAGCCCAGTACTGTGTAATGCATAAAGGTTATTGTGCGAAAAAGTTTTTTTTCTGCGTTTTCACCTTTCCGGGAGTGCCAGCAAGCAGGGATTGCTGTGGTATGAGTTTCAAGGGGGGGTTTGCGGAGAAAGTGTTGTCCGAATGTGCCTATCTAGTCAGGGCCCAGAGTTGCTGGTTCCCCTAAAAATGTACCCAGGAATCGGGTCGGATTCCTGGATACATGTAGGCACATCGTCCCTGCAATATCTTCCCTTGAAAACGCTTTTGCGACTCACCACTAGGGGTTCCCTGCTTCAGCACAGACCAGAAAGGTAAAAGGGGTATAGGGATGAGGTGTCCCTGAAACTGTCAAGGGGTCCCCAGATTAATGGGGATACCCAGATCACCCAGTACCGGTCTAGGGGTTATGAGGTACTCCAACCCTACAGATAAGGTTGTGCAGGGATTCTTAGAAGCCATACTTAGTCTATGCAATAGTGTGTGGGGAATATGGCTAGTGAAAAATAAAGTGCAGCTTTTTATTCTATTTCCCATAACAGAAAGACTTAGGGTTTTAAAGTGTATATTTTCTTAGTGTGTTAAGTACATATATGCTTTGTGCACGGTAAAATGAGGCACAACGATGAAAAGCATCCCTGTAGTAAAGGGAATCCCTAGGTTAAAGGGGGTACACCAGTTAGTGCCAAGGTGTCCCGAACCTATTTTGGGTTTGTGGGTGCCCCAACCGAATATGAGGTACCCCCAAATGTATGACTTATGGTGTTTTTTACACTTACTATAAGGCTTTATGCAGTCATCCTGGGCATATGTTTAAGGTGCCAGCTAGTCTGCATAGAATCCGTAGGATGAAAGAGGAGAGGTGTCGGGGTGCTAAGTGGATGGGGCAGGGCGGAGTACTGGGTCTGGAGAACAGAGACCCCCTGTGGGAGGGACCCTTTAGTCTGCTTGACTCAGTGGCGCCTGTCCAGCGGGAGGCAATGGGCTGGCTAGGGAAAAGATGGCGATCGTAGGTGCTTTTTCTATTGGCCAGAACATATGTCCCGCCCACGGGGCGTCCCGATCCGGCTCAATATGCCCCCTGCCTCAGACATCAGCCAGATGAGCCCTGCTCTGTTTGGCTGTTGGGAATGTTCTCACGCTTCTGATAGGGCTGTAGTATTCTGTGAATGAAACTCAGAGGTATTATAAACCCATGCGCCAACTAGATTTTCAGTTCTCTAAGATTCTAAGCAAGATTACAAGCACCAAGTCCAGTGAGTTAAAATTCCAGACATGGAGAGAGGGGACGGGAGGCATCTGGAACTGCGGGCTGATTTCAGCTCCAGGACGCTGCAGGCTCAATCTCAGTGAGGGGAAAATCCTTAGGTAGAATTCCCTGTACCTAGAAGAGTATAGTTTTGTACCCCAGTTCCCAAGTAAGTGTGTCTTTTCTTAGGTACTTTGTGTAACATTGTGCGTTTGCCTTTTCCTGTGAATAAATTTACAATTTATTTCATTAACTTGTGTTGCTCAATGTATGATCCAGATAAAAAGGTGTAAATTGCCCGGTCTCCCGTGACAACGACCCCTCACTAAATCCCGATTTTTAGTCCCCCCCGAGGTTCACACTACTGGTTTTAGTAGCTTGTTTTTTTAAATACTTTTTGTGGCCAGTGTTATTTTGTGTCTGGGGAATGGGGGGTGTATTTTTGTGGAGCCGAGACCCCAGTCCGTAACGATGTCATTGGAAATTAGGGGATGCCTTGGCTGGTTAAGGGGGATGCGGCTAGCAGAAAAAATATTTATCCTGTAAAATCGCAGCCACAGAAACACACTGCAAGACTGATCTTAAATACAGAAATCAGGGTGTGGATCAGCGCCCTTACTCCCACCCGCTTACTCGTCGCACAGCATTGCTTTCCGACCACCGCTCTGCGAGTCACTAAATCCTCCGTTAGTCATCGGGTCACGGACAAGATCCGTTTTTTTTGTTTGAGTTGGTGAATCATTGATCTGTTTGTCAGACTTTTTACAGCGGATAACTGTATCTCTCTCTTTCCTGGACTAATTGCGTTCAGTGCTGCGAGAATGGATTTCCCTTTATTTAAAGAGACACATGACGGGGTCGCCTTTAATATGGAAAGTGTCAGGCCTTGAAGGTCGTTCATTCCAATGTAAAAAAAAACAAAAAAAAAAACACAACCTGTCCTTCATTTATTTATAAGGAAGTAATACATCGAGAGTTACGTCTCGTTTTCACGTAAGTCCTGGGCACAGAGTTATCATGACAATACATGGTTACTTTAAGTGAGCTGAGGGTCATTGGAGGTGCAGGGGGGGTCATTGGAGGTGCAGGGGGGGTCATTTGATGTGCAGGGGGGGTCGTTGGAGGTGCAGGGGAGGGTGGTTGGAGGTGCAGGGGGGATGATTGGAGGTGCAAGGGGGGAGAGTGATGTGAGGTGCAGGGGGGGAGAGTGGTGTGAGGTGCAGGGGGGGAGAGTGGTGTGAGGTGCAGGGGGGGAGTGTGGTGTGAGGTGCAGGGGGGGAGAGTGGTGTGAGGTGCAGGGTGGGAGAGTGATGTGAGGTGCAGGGGGGGGAGAATGATGTGAGGTGTAGGGGGGTGGGATGTGTGTGGTGTGCAGGGGGGTATTGTGTGTTTGTGGAGAGGGAGTATTATGTGTCTTGGTGAGGGAGAGAGATGGGGATATGAGAGATAGATTGGGAGTATCGCAAAGGTTGATAGAGAGGGGTTCTGGGGGAGATATGAGGATGATGATGTGAGGTGCTGGAGGAGAGATGATGATTTTACCCGTGCGGCCCAATTTTTTTTTCCTTAGAGCATTTCGGCCCTTCTCGCTTCACGAGTTGTGCAGGCCTGTTATACATTATATTAACAGACAGGACCGTTAGAGAATATATAGATTAGGCGTATGTAACAGTTACAGACAAGGTTATAATGTGAGACAGCGGAAGTCCTGAAAGAACTTAGCCTGCTGGCGGCTTTGAGCGTCTCAGGGAGAGGAGGAGCGGCCGGATTCCTCGTCGAACCGTGGGACCTTGAACAGTCTTTTGGAGCCAGATTACAGGTGATAACAGCTGCGGGAGGTAGGGGTGAGGAGCTTGCTCAGAAAGTATTTGAAGGCAAGGTAGGAACAATGTACCTTGCACCTGGAATCAAGTGATGGCCAATCTAGTTCTTGGAGCATTTCGCAGGGATGTGTGTTGTAGTTGCATTGTAGGACAAAAATATTGAATTGTAGAGGGTGTCTAGTTTTCTAAGGTGTGTTTAAAGGTACTGCGCCATATACTATGTCCCCATAGTCTATAATTGGCATTAGTATCTGCTTTGCGATGCGCTTTCTGACCAGCAGACTTAAGGAGTATTTGTTCCTATAAAAGGACACCTAGTTTGGCATAGGTTTGGGATGTCAAGTATCAATATGCAACCCAAATGTATAGTATATGTATATAGTATATGGCACGGCACCCCAAACCCACCTTAGCAAACTTGACACCCTCTACAACTCACTATGCCGCTCTGTTCTCCAATGCAACAACAACACACATCACTGCGAAATGCTCAAAGAACTAGATTGGTCATCACTCGAGTCTACGCGCAAAGTTCACCTTTCCTGTCTCGCCTTCAAATACTTTCTGGGCAAGCTACCCAGCTACCTGAACAAGCTCCTCACCCCTACCACATGCAGCACGTATCACATAAAAATAAAATAATAAATGTTTAACGGGTTCTCCACTCCATAGAAGGTAAGAGACTCCACCTTATGCCCGCCGCGCCGCGCAAAACTCCTAGCCGGTCCTGACAGGTGGGAGACACTTATACTGGATAGAAAGAGTAATATTTACAAGGAGCAGGGAGTCACATAGCAGCACACACAGGGAGCAGGGAGTCACAGAGCAGCACACACAGGGAGTCACAGAGCAACACACACAGGGAGCAGGGAGTCACAGAGCAGCACACACAGGGAGCAGGGAGTCACAGAGCAACACACACAGGGAGCAGGGAGTCACAGAGCAGCACACACAGAGAGTCACAGAGCAGCACACACAGGGAGTCACATAGCAGCACACACAGGGAGCAGGGAGTCACAAAGCAGCACACACAGGGAGCAGGGAGTCACAGAGCAGCACACACAGGGAGCAGGGAGTCACAGAGCAGCACACACAGGGAGTCACATAGCAGCACACAGAGGGAGTCACATAGCAGCACACACAGGGAGCAGGGAGTCACATAGCAGCACACACAGGGAGCAGGGAGTCACAGAGCAGCACACACAGGGAGCAGGGAGTCACAGAGCAGCACACACAGGGAGCAGGGAGTCACATAGCAGCACACACAGGGAGCAGGGAGTCACATAGCAGCACACACAGGGAGTCACATAGCAGCACACACAGGGAGCAGGGAGTCACAGAGCAGCACACACAGGGAGCAGGGAGTCACAGAGCAGCACACACAGGGAGCAGGGAGTCACAGAGCAGCACACACAGGGAGCAGGGAGTCACATAGCAGCACACACAGGGAGCAGGGAGTCACAGAGCAGCACACACAGGGAGTCACAGAGCAACACACACAGGGAGCAGGGAGTCACAGAGCAGCACACACAGGGAGTCACAGAGCAGCACACACAGGGAGCAGGGAGTCACAGAGCAGCACACACAGAGAGTCACAGAGCAGCACACACAGGGAGTCACATAGCAGCACACACAGGGAGCAGGGAGTCACAGAGCAGCACACACAGGGAGCAGGGAGTCACAGAGCAGCACACACAGGGAGCAGGGAGTCACAGAGCAGCACACACAGGGAGTCACATAGCAGCACACACAGGGAGTCACATAGCAGCACACACAGGGAGCAGGGAGTCACATAGCAGCACACACAGGGAGCAGGGAGTCACAGAGCAGCACACACAGGGAGCAGGGAGTCACAGAGCAGCACACACAGGGAGCAGGGAGTCACATAGCAGCACACACAGGGAGCAGGGAGTCACATAGCAGCACACACAGGGAGTCACATAGCAGCACACACAGGGAGCAGGGAGTCACAGAGCAGCACACACAGGGAGCAGGGAGTCACAGAGCAGCACACACAGGGAGCAGGGAGTCACAGAGCAGCACACACAGGGAGCAGGGAGTCACATAGCAGCACACACAGGGAGCAGGGAGTCACAGAGCAGCACACACAGGGAGTCACAGAGCAACACACACAGGGAGCAGGGAGTCACAGAGCAGCACACACAGGGAGTCACAGAGCAGCACACACAGGGAGCAGGGAGTCACAGAGCAGCACACACAGAGAGTCACAGAGCAGCACACACAGGGAGTCACATAGCAGCACACACAGGGAGCAGGGAGTCACAGAGCAGCACACACAGGGAGCAGGGAGTCACAGAGCAGCACACACAGGGAGCAGGGAGTCACAGAGCAGCACACACAGGGAGTCACATAGCAGCACACACAGGGAGTCACATAGCAGCACACACAGGGAGCAGGGAGTCACATAGCAGCACACACAGGGAGCAGGGAGTCACAGAGCAGCACACACAGGGAGCAGGGAGTCACAGAGCAGCACACACAGGGAGCAGGGAGTCACATAGCAGCACACACAGGGAGCAGGGAGTCACATAGCAGCACACACAGGGAGTCACATAGCAGCACACACAGGGAGCAGGGAGTCACAGAGCAGCACACACAGGGAGCAGGGAGTCACAGAGCAGCACACACAGGGAGCAGGGAGTCACAGAGCAGCACACACAGGGAGCAGGGAGTCACATAGCAGCACACACAGGGAGCAGGGAGTCACAGAGCAGCACACACAGGGAGTCACAGAGCAACACACACAGGGAGCAGGGAGTCACAGAGCAGCACACACATGGAGTCACAGAGCAGCACACACAGGGAGCAGGGAGTCACAGAGCAGCACACACAGAGAGTCACAGAGCAGCACACACAGGGAGTCACATAGCAGCACACACAGGGAGCAGGGAGTCACAGAGCAGCACACACAGGGAGCAGGGAGTCACAGAGCAGCACACACAGGGAGCAGGGAGTCACAGAGCAGCACACACAGGGAGTCACATAGCAGCACACACAGGGAGTCACATAGCAGCACACACAGGGAGCAGGGAGTCACAGAGCAGCACACACAGGGAGCAGGGAGTCACAGAGCAGCACACACAGGGAGCAGGGAGTCACAGAGCAGCACACACAGGGAGCAGGGAGTCACATAGCAGCACACACAGGGAGCAGGGAGTCACATAGCAGCACACACAGGGAGTCACATAGCAGCACACACAGGGAGCAGGGAGTCACAGAGCAGCACACACAGGGAGCAGGGAGTCACAGAGCAGCACACACAGGGAGCAGGGAGTCACATAGCAGCACACACAGGGAGCAGGGAGTCACATAGCAGCACACACAGGGAGCAGGGAGTCACATAGCAGCACACACAGGGAGCAGGGAGTCACAGAGCAGCACACACAGGGAGTCACATAGCAGCACACACAGGGAGCAGGGAGTCACATAGCAGCACACACAGGGAGCAGGGAGTCACATAGCAGCACACACAGGGAGTCACATAGCAGCACACACAGGGAGCAGGGAGTCACATAGCAGCACACACAGGGAGCAGGGAGTCACAGAGCAGCACACACAGGGAGCAGGGAGTCACATAGCAGCACACACAGGGAGCAGGGAGTCACAGAGCAGCACACACAGGGAGTCACATAGCAGCACACACAGGGAGCAGGGAGTCACATAGCAGCACACACAGGGAGCAGGGAGTCACAGAGCAGCACACACAGGGAGCAGGGAGTCACAGAGCAGCGCACACAGGGAGCAGGGAGTCACAGAGCAGCACACAGAGGGAGTCACAGAGCAGCACACGCAGGGAGCAGGGAGTCACAGAGCAGCACACACAGGGAGCAGGGAGTCACAGAGCAGCACACACAGGGAGTCACATAGCAGCACACACAGGGAGCAGGGAGTCACAGAGCAGCACACGCAGGGAGCAGGGAGTCACAGAGCAGCACACGCAGGGAGCAGGGAGTCACAGAGCAGCACACGCAGGGAGCAGGGAGTCACAGAGCAGCACACGCAGGGAGCAGGGAGTCACAGAGCAGCACACACAGGGAGCAGGGAGTCACAGAGCAGCACACACAGGGAGTCACAGAGCAGCACACACAGAGAGTCACAGAGCAGCACACACAGGGAGCAGGGAGTCACATAGCAGCACACACAGGGAGCAGGGAGTCACAGAGCAGCGCACACAGGGAGCAGGGAGTCACAGAGCAGCACACAGAGGGAGTCACAGAGCAGCACACGCAGGGAGCAGGGAGTCACAGAGCAGCACACACAGGGAGTCACAGAGCAGCACACACAGAGAGTCACAGAGCAGCACACACAGGGAGCAGGGAGTCACAGAGCAGCACACAGAGGGAGTCACAGAGCAGCACACGCAGGGAGCAGGGAGTCACAGAGCAGCACACACAGGGAGTCACAGAGCAGCACACACAGAGAGTCACAGAGCAGCACACACAGGGAGCAGGGAGTCACAGAGCAGCACACACAGAGAGTCACAGAGCAGCGCACACAGGGAGTCACAGAGCAGCACACACAGAGAGTCACAGAGCAGCACACACAGGGAGCAGGGAGTCACAGAGCAGCACACACAGGGAGTCACATAGCAGCACACACAGGGAGCAGGGAGTCACAGAGCAGCACACACAGGGAGTCACAGAGCAACACACACAGGGAGCAGGGAGTCACAGAGCAGCACACACAGGGAGTCACAGAGCAGCACACACAGGGAGCAGGGAGTCACAGAGCAGCACACACAGGGAGCAGGGAGTCACAGAGCAGCACACACAGAGAGTCACAGAGCAGCACACACAGAGAGTCACAGAGCAGCACACACAGGGAGTCACATAGCAGCACACACAGGGAGCAGGGAGTCACAGAGCAGCACACACAGGGAGCAGGGAGTCACAGAGCAGCACACACAGGGAGTCACAGAGCAGCACACACAGGGAGCAGGGAGTCACAGAGCAGCACACAGAGGGAGTCACAGAGCAGCGCACACAGGGAGCAGGGAGTCACAGAGCAGCACACAGAGGGAGTCACAGAGCAACACACACATGGAGCAGGGAGTCACAGAGCAGCACACACAGGGAGCAGGGAGTAACAGAGCAGCACACAGAGGGAGTCACAGAGCAGCACACGCAGGGAGCAGGGAGTCACATAGCAGCACACACAGGGAGCAGGGAGTCACAGAGCAGCACACACAGGGAGTCACAGAGCAACACACGCAGGGAGTCACATAGCAGCACACGCAGGGAGCAGGGAGTCACATAGCAGCACACACAGGGAGCAGGGAGTCACAGAGCAGCACACAGAGGGAGTCACAGAGCAACACACACAGGGAGCAGGGAGTCACAGAGCAGCACACACAGAGAGTCACAGAGCAGCACACAGAGGGAGTCACATAGCAGCACACACAGGGAGCAGGGAGTCACAGAGCAGCACACAGAGGGAGTCACAGAGCAGCACACACAGGGAGCAGGGAGTCACAGAGCAGCACACACAGAGAGTCACAGAGCAGCACACAGAGGGAGTCACATAGCAGCACACACAGGGAGCAGGGAGTCACAGAGCAGCACACACAGGGAGCAGGGAGTCACAGAGCAGCACACACAGAGAGTCACAGAGCAGCACACACAGGGAGCAGGGAGTCACAGAGCAGCACACACAGGGAGCAGGGAGTCACAGAGCAGCACACACAGAGAGTCACAGAGCAGCACACACAGGGAGTCACAGAGCAGCACACACAGGGAGCAGGGAGTCACAGAGCAGCACACACAGGGAGCAGGGAGTCACAGAGCAGCACACACAGGGAGCAGGGAGTCACAGAGCAGCACACACAGGGAGTCACAGAGCAGCACACACAGGGAGTCACAGAGCAGCACACACAGGGAGCAGGGAGTCACAGAGCAGCACACACAGAGAGTCACAGAGCAGCACACACAGGGAGTCACAGAGCAGCACACACAGGGAGCAGGGAGTCACAGAGCAGCACACACAGGGAGCAGGGAGTCACAGAGCAGCACACACAGGGAGCAGGGAGTCACAGAGCAGCACACACAGGGAGTCACAGAGCAGCACACAGAGGGAGTCACAGAGCAGCACACACAGGGAACAGGGAGTCACATAGCAGCACACACAGGGAGTCACAGAGCAGCACACACAGGGAGCAGGGAGTCACAGAGCAGCACACACAGGGAGCAGGGAGTCACAGAGCAGCACACACAGGGAGTCACAGAGCAGCGCACACAGGGAGCAGGGAGTCACAGAGCAGCACACACAGGGAGTCACAGAGCAGCGCACACAGGGAGCAGGGAGTCACAGAGCAGCACACAGAGGGAGTCACAGAGCAGCACACACAGGGAGCAGGGAGTCACAGAGCAGCACACAGAGGGAGTCACAGAGCAGCGCACACAGGGAGCAGGGAGTCACAGAGCAGCACACAGAGGGAGTCACAGAGCAACACACACAGGGAGTCACATAGCAGCACACACAGGGAGCAGGGAGTCACAGAGCAGCACACACAGGGAGCAGGGAGTCACATAGCAACACACACAGGGAGTAACAGAGCAGCACACAGAGGGAGTCACAGAGCAGCACACACAGAGAGTCACAGAGCAGCACACACAGGGAGCAGGGAGTCACAGAGCAGCACACACAGAGAGTCACAGAGCAGCACACACAGGGAGTCACATAGCAGCACACACAGGGAGCAGGGAGTCACAGAGCAGCACACACAGGGAGCAGGGAGTCACAGAGCAGCACACACAGGGAGCAGGGAGTCACAGAGCAGCACACACAGAGAGTCACAGAGCAGCACACACAGGGAGCAGGGAGTCACAGAGCAGCACACACAGAGAGTCACAGAGCAGCACACACAGGGAGTCACATAGCAGCACACACAGGGAGCAGGGAGTCACAGAGCAGCACACACAGGGAGCAGGGAGTCACAGAGCAGCACACAGAGGGAGTCACAGAGCAGCACACACAGGGAACAGGGAGTCACAGAGCAGCACACGCAGAGAGTCACAGAGCAACACACACATGGAGCAGGGAGTCACATAGCAGCACACACAGGGAGTCACAGAGCAGCACACACAGGGAACAGGGAGTCACAGAGCAGCACACGCAGAGAGTCACAGAGCAGCACACACAGGGAGCAGGGAGTCACAGAGCAGCACACACAGAGAGTCACAGAGCAGCACACACAGGGAGTCACAGAGCAGCACACACAGGGAACAGGGAGTCACATAGCAGCACACACAGGGAGTCACAGAGCAGCACACACAGGGAGCAGGGAGTCACATAGCAGCACACACAGGGAGTCACAGAGCAGCACACACAGGGAACAGGGAGTCACATAGCAGCACACACAGGGAGTCACAGAGCAGCACACACAGGGAGCAGGGAGTCACAGAGCAGCACACGCAGGGAGCAGGGAGTCACAGAGCAGCACACACAGGGAGCAGGGAGTCACAGAGCAGCACACACAGGGAGCAGGGAGTCACAGAGCAGCGCACACAGGGAGCAGGGAATCGGGAGTCACAGAGCAGCACACAGAAAGAGCAGGGAGTCACAGAGCAGCACACACAGGGAGCAGGGAGTCACAGAGCAGCACACACAGGGAGTCACAGAGCAGCACACAGAGGGAGTCACAGAGCAGCACACACAGGGAACAGGGAGTCACATAGCAGCACACACAGGGAGTCACAGAGCAGCACACACAGGGAGCAGGGAGTCACAGAGCAGCACACGCAGGGAGCAGGGAGTCACAGAGCAGCACACACAGGGAGTCACAGAGCAGCGCACACAGGGAGCAGGGAGTCACAGAGCAGCACACACAGGGAGTCACAGAGCAGCGCACACAGGGAGCAGGGAGTCACGGAGCAGGGAGTCACAGAGCAGCACACAGAGGGAGTCACAGAGCAGCACACACAGGGAGCAGGGAGTCACAGAGCAGCACACAGAGGGAGTCACAGAGCAGCGCACACAGGGAGCAGGGAGTCACAGAGCAGCACACAGAGGGAGTCACAGAGCAACACACACAGGGAGTCACATAGCAGCACACACAGGGAGCAGGGAGTCACAGAGCAGCACACACAGGGAGCAGGGAGTCACATAGCAACACACACAGGGAGTAACAGAGCAGCACACAGAGGGAGTCACAGAGCAGCACACACAGAGAGTCACAGAGCAGCACACACAGGGAGCAGGGAGTCACAGAGCAGCACACACAGAGAGTCACAGAGCAGCACACACAGGGAGTCACATAGCAGCACACACAGGGAGCAGGGAGTCACAGAGCAGCACACACAGGGAGCAGGGAGTCACAGAGCAGCACACACAGGGAGCAGGGAGTCACAGAGCAGCACACACAGAGAGTCACAGAGCAGCACACACAGGGAGCAGGGAGTCACAGAGCAGCACACACAGAGAGTCACAGAGCAGCACACACAGGGAGTCACATAGCAGCACACACAGGGAGCAGGGAGTCACAGAGCAGCACACACAGGGAGCAGGGAGTCACAGAGCAGCACACAGAGGGAGTCACAGAGCAGCACACACAGGGAACAGGGAGTCACAGAGCAGCACACGCAGAGAGTCACAGAGCAGCACACACAGGGAGCAGGGAGTCACAGAGCAGCACACACAGAGAGTCACAGAGCAGCACACACAGGGAGTCACAGAGCAGCACACACAGGGAACAGGGAGTCACATAGCAGCACACACAGGGAGTCACAGAGCAGCACACACAGGGAGCAGGGAGTCACATAGCAGCACACACAGGGAGTCACAGAGCAGCACACACAGGGAACAGGGAGTCACATAGCAGCACACACAGGGAGTCACAGAGCAGCACACACAGGGAGCAGGGAGTCACAGAGCAGCACACGCAGGGAGCAGGGAGTCACAGAGCAGCACACACAGGGAGCAGGGAGTCACAGAGCAGCACACACAGGGAGCAGGGAGTCACAGAGCAGCACACACAGGGAGTCACAGAGCAGCGCACACAGGGAGCAGGGAGTCGGGAGTCACAGAGCAGCACACAGAAAGAGCAGGGAGTCACAGAGCAGCACACACGGAGTCACAGAGCAGCACACACAGGGAGCAGGGAGTCACAGTACAGCACACACAGGGAGCAGGGAGTCAAAGAGCAGCACACGCAGGGAGTCACAGAGCAGCACACACAGGGAGCAGGAAGACACAGTGCAGCACACACAGGGAGCAGGGAGTCAAAGAGCAGCACACGCAGGGAGTCACAGAGCAGCACACGTAGGGAGCAGGGAGTCACAGAGCAGCACACACAGGGAGCAGGGAGTAACAGAGCAGCACACGCAGGGAGCAGGGAGTCACAGAGCAGCACACACAGGGAGCAGGGAGTCACAAAGCAGCACACACAGGGAGCAGGGAGTAACAGAGCAGCACACGCAGGGAGCAGGGAGTCACAGAGCAGCACACACAGGGAGCAGGGAGTCACAGAGCAGCACACGCAGGGAGCAGGGAGTCACAGAGCAGCACACGCAGGGAGTCACGGCAGCACACGCAGGGAGTCACAGAGCAGCACACGCAGGGAGTCACAGAGCAGCACACGCAGGGAGCAGGGAGTCACAGAGCAGCACACGCAGGGAGGCAGGCTGCAGGAGGTGTGACAGGAAAACATTAACCATAGAGCAGGAGAGAGAAGGAAAGAAAGGATCAGATCCGCAGAGCAGAAACACACAGACACCAGCTGCTGCATCCTGCGCCTCTGCTATGCAGGTACTGAGGGGGGGAGAGGTACTGAGGGGGGGAGAGGGACAGAGGGGGGGAGAGGGACAGAGGGGGGGAGAGGGACAGAGGGGGGGAGAGGGACAGAGGGGGGGAGAGGGACAGAGGGGGGGAGAGGGACAGAGGGGGGGAGAGGGACAGAGGGGGGGAGAGGGACAGAGGGGGGGAGAGGGACAGAGGGGGGGAGAGGGACAGAGGGGGGGAGAGGGACAGTGGGGGGGAGAGGGACAGTGGGGGGGAGAGGGACAGTGGGGGGGAGAGGGACAGTGGGGGGGAGAGGGACAGTGGGGGGGAGAGGGACAGTGGGGGGGAGAGGGACAGTGGGGGGGAGAGGGACAGTGGGGGGGAGAAGGACAGAGGGGGGGAGAGGGAGAGGAGGGAAGCAGAGGGGAGGCACGGGGAGGAGGGAAGCAGAGGTGGGGACACGGGGAGGAGGGAAGCAGAGGGACGGGGAGGAGGGAAGCAGAGGGACGGGGAGGAGGGAAGCAGAGAGGGGGGGACACGGGGAGGAGGGAAGCAGAGAGGGGGGGACACGGGGAGGAGGGAAGCAGAGGGGAGGAGGGACACGGGGAGGAGGGAAGCAGAGGGGGGGGGGACACGGGGAGGAGGGAAGCAGAGGGGGGGGGGGACACGGGGAGGAGGGAAGCAGAGGGGGGGGGACACGGGGAGGAGGGAAGCAGAGGGCGGGGGACACGGGGAGGAGGGAAGCAGAGGGGGGGGGACACGGGGAGGAGGGAAGCAGAGGGGGGGGGGACACGGGGAGGAGGGAAGCAGAGGGGGGGGGGACACGGGGAGGAGGGAAGCAGAGGGGGGGGACACGGGGAGGAGGGAAGCAGGGGGGGGACACGGGGAGGAGGGAAGCAGTGGGGGGACACACGGGGAGGAGGGAAGCAGAGGGGGGGGACACGGGGAGGAGGGAAGCAGAGGGGGGGGCATGGGGAGGAGGGAAGCAGAGGGGGGACACGGGGAGGAGGGAAGCAGAGGGGGGGGAGAGGAGGGAAGCAGAGGGGGGGGGGAGAGGAGGGAAGCAGAGGGGGGACACAGGGAGAGGGGGGGGGAGGAGAGATAAGGAGAGGAGGGGGAAGGGAAGGAGACAGGAAGAGGCAGTTTATTGGTAAAATATAAAGCTGCCTGGATGAAACGTCACTATATCGCTCTGCGCGTTATTAAATTGCTCTGCGCGTTATTACATTGCTCTGCGCTTTATTACATTGCTCTGCGCGTTATTATATTTCTATGCATGATATATATATTTATATAGCCTGGGTCCCCTGTTTGTTCCCTTACCTTTCCATAGGCAGCGGAGGCTGGGGAGAGGGTGTGGGGTGGGGGATGCGCAGTAGCAAGCGCAAGTGGCGGCCATTAGGAGTATAGCACAGCAGGGGAACTACAAGTCCCAGCAGCCTCTGGGGCTGCAGACCACATGTTGCCAGGCAACCAATAGGACTGAGAGATGCATGCTGGAGTTGGATCCAGGACAGAGAAAGGGAAGGTAGGGTCTGGGTGTTAGTGGTATCCAGACTAGGCCAGATTAACCCTTTAGGTCAAAGATGGGCCCCACTCACCTAATCAGATTGTGGCTGCTACAGGGAGACCCCTAGCTAGGGACATTTCCCCTGTAGCTGTATACAGATAGTGTATAGTGCCATTTGAAGACGCCGCACAGGGATTTGCGGACAGTGGTCTGGGGCGGGACCACCACCGCACTATCATAGACTATCAAAGGTGAGACCCTCCTACCGAAGTTCACCCCACACGGAGGCTTCGCTGACATCGACGTCGCTGGATCAGTGGATCCCTTTTGCTTTTCGGCCATACCCGGGTGCTGGAACACATGGGCAGGTACCTCACAACGTGCACCAACTATAACACTTTCAGTTACTGTGGGCAGCGCTGTCTCACACACTGGGTGGGTTGGCTCTTGTGGACACCAGGGAGGTTGGGTGCCATGGGGCACCTCAGTACTTTGGGGAAATCCCATCAGGTGTGGACACTACGGTTGTAGGCACAGTGGGGCTTCGGCCGTGCGAGGCCTATATTGTATGTGGGTTAATGATATATCTAGTTGTACCTGTGTTCAGTAAACTGTTATTAAATACAAGTGTGTGATCTTATTGCATTGGGTCCTGTGAAGGGGTTATCCGGCGCGGTCAGGATCCCTCACAGGTGGGGGCTCTGTCACCAGATAGATCAGATACACCCCGTGCTCCCATCAGTGGAGGTTCAGGCCACAGGTAAAAGCACCACACACTCAGTAGCCGCCACATTTCCCATAGGGTGGGGGAAACACACACACATACACACATACATACATACATACATACATACATACATACATACATATATTATAACCCTGTTCACTTATGTAACTATTTATTTGTCATGATAACTCTGTGCCCAGGACATACGTGAAAATGAGAGGTAACTCTCAATGTACAGGAGGGCCCCGGGTATACGGCGGGTTCCGTTCCAGGGGCCCGCCGTATAGTGAAAATCGCCGGAAAGTGGATCCTGCGATTTTCAGTTCTGCGCATGCGCAAACCGGCATTTCCGCCGTTCTACGCATGCGCGACCTATGGTCTGCGCGCGCAAACTACGGTATGCGCGCAAAAACTACGGTCTGCATATGCGCGCCGGGCACACCCGCCTGTTCTGCGCATGCGCGACTTACGATCCAACATGGCGGCCCCCTTCTCGGTGCTGCCGTATCGGCGGATCGCCAAAAAGCGGGGCCTTGCTGTATTACTTAAGTAATAATCCCCGAAGAACAGGGCATTACTGGCCAATAATGCCCTGGCTGGAAGAGTTGAAGGCCCGAGGTCGAAGCCGAGGGACTTTAACCCAGCCAGGGCATTATTGGCTAGTAATGCCCTGTTCTGAGGGGATTATTACTATTATAGGCTAAATGTAGGCTTATTTTTATTTATTTTTAATTTAAAAAAGATAAGTTTTTGTAGTCATATTGATTTTTATCAGCACGATTGTCTACATTCTTATGCTTTTACTGCAAGTTTATTAAAAGGAAATTGTACATACACACAGCCCCTCTACACACACACACACACACACACACATTCTGCAACCCCCCCTCTATATACACAAACACACTCTGCCGTCCCCCCTACACACTGAGCAGCCCCCCTCCTCTACACCCACAAAATACACTGCAGCCTTTCTCCAACCTCTACTCACAAAACACACACAGCAGCCCCCTCTAAACCCACAAAACACCCACACACACACCAAAACACACTCTGCAGCCCTCCTCCACCATCTACACCCACACTGCAGCCACCCTCTACACCCACAAAACACACTGCAGACACACACACACACCAACAAAACAAACTGTCTCCCCCCTCTACATCCAAAACACACACCAACAGCCTCCCTCTACACCCACTGCAGCCCCCATGTAAACCCACACACTGCAGACACACACACAAAACACTCTGCACCCCACCTCCACCCACAAAACACACACTGCGGCCCCCACTCTACACCCACAAACCAACAGACTGCCAACTCTACATCCACAAAACACACACTGCAGACACACACACAACACTCTGCACCCATCCTCCACCCACAAAACACACACTGCAGCCCCCCCTCTGCACCTACAAAACACACACAAATCAGCAATAGACTGCCACATCTACATCCACAAAACACACACCAGCAGCCCCCTCTACACCCACTGCCGCCGCCCTGTAAACCCACACTGCAGACACACACACAAAACACTCTGCATCCCTTCTCCACCCACAAAACACACACTGAAGACACAAATACTGCAGCTCCCCCTCTACACCAACAAAACACACACAGCAGACACACACCGAGTCTCTGCTGCCCCTCTACTCCCACAAAACACACACCAACAGAAGACACACACACACCAATAAAACACTCTGCTGACTCCCTTTACACCCAAAAAACACACAACAGACACACACACACACCAATAAAACACTCTGCTGGCCCCTTTACAACCACAAAACACACAACAGACACACAAACCTTTCCCCTCACTCTCCTTTGCGCAGCTCTCTGCAGGCAGGCAGGGGGAGGAGTCAGTGCCTTACTGATGCCTTCTGTCCAATCACCTCCCCTGTTTAAGAGCAAATTTCACTCTCTGTGAGAACTGAAAGCTGATTGGCTGAAGGCACGCTGCCAAAAATTTCGGGCCATTACTGATTGGTTAAAATTCCGGACATTATCCAATCAGAGAGCAGGAATTTCAATAATGCCCAGAATTTATCAGCTTTAGGCTCTAATTCCTGGTAACACATTTTATACATAAATAAATGATATTTCTGCATGTTATTTAAAGGCTTAATGTGCCGCCCTTCCTTCGTAACACTAAACCAATAACGGAGACCACACATAACGTTGGAAGAAAAGGTCAGACTATATAGGGTAGAGGGTGCTTCAACAGTTCCAGAAATACATTCAATAATTCTCCTTCAATATATCATATGGAATAGTGGCTTATCTTTAAAGGAGTGGGTGTACTACTAGGTGAATATTAACAACTTTTCTTGCTTAGTCTCCTGAAGGTAACAGAAAAAATGATAGTCTCACCTCGCTGCACCTCATTGGAGACAGTAATATGATGAAAATCCAGAAAGGAAAAAAACTCACCAAAGATTATAGTAATTCTTTGTCATGAATCCAGAAGTCTTCTTTATGACTTACCCACTCCTAGAGTCACACAATATTCCTTGATGGCGTGTGCCGCATATAATAGTCAATACAGCAGAAAAAAAATTAATGCAGAAAAGTATCAAGCAGCGCACTGCCCAAATGAAAGGGAAAACAGGTGGTAAAAAAGTGAAAAATTAATTTATTGCCCCGTCAGCATAACAAAAAAAGGAGGTGTAGACCCTCCTACGCGTTTCGCACCAGATGTGCTTTATCAAGGAGTATGGTGAGCTGCCTGAGGGACCCCCCAATATAGTGCTAACAATCAACTCTTAATTTTCAAATTTGACGCCAAAAAACGGGTGCGTGGGACGTCACCGCGGGAGTCTGCGCACTCGCACGAGTGCGCTCCTCCCTGTGTGTGCATTATTGGAAGAAAAGGTCACCGCTTTATTTTTACCTCCATTGTTAAGCCTGCCCGCCAGCCTGCCCAGCATGATCCATGCGAATGAGGGGGGAGATAGCCTCGCTCATCCGGCAATTGGCCACGCTCCCTCCCCCTTTTTGCCATTAAAGTCCTGGAGGAAAGCTTCCCAGACACCCAGGTTGGCTCTAAGTTCCCCAGTGACCCTGATGCGGTGCAGTGGTCGGGATACCCTCGCGGTTGACCTCTCTAATCTCCTGCTGACAATCCTGCCCATGGGTATGACCCTACCTGCGAAATTCAGGAGCCGACCAGTGCCTGCATCTGCCTTAGTGTAACCTTCCTAGCACGCTTGCATTCCTGAATAAGGCTGCGGTCCCAGTGCTTTCAGCGCCCCTCAATGGGGCTGGGCCCAGTACGCACCTCCTCGCGGAAGGTGCAGCCGCGCCGTGCTTCAAGATTTTCCAGAGACACTGAAATGGAGTTTACTGTTTGCGAAAGAGGCGTGGCCACGCCCCCTCCGGCGGTTCAACCAATGAAGGCGAACCAGCCGCGTGAGGTCATGGCCACGCCCCTGCAAAACCCCCACCACGCCCCCTCCCGTCGCAATCTCTCCCTCTCCTCAGATCGCGGTCAAGCGCTGTGCACGTGCGGCCCCCCCGCCGGGCGTGCGTGCTACAGTGCTGACTGGGACCGCAGCCTGAGGCCCCTCAGTTTGATGACTTTATCCCTGGGCCGCCTAGCTTCGCCGGCCACTGAATCGATCTCAATCCCTAGGAATGACAAGGTGCTGAGCGGGCCCTCTCTGCGTTATTATATCTCTCTGCGTGTTATTATATCTCTCTGCATTATTATATCTCTCTGCATTATTATATCTCTCTGCATTATTATATCTCTCTGCATTATTATATATCTCTGCATTATTATATCTCTCTGCATTATTATATCTCTCTGCGCGTTATTATATCTCTCTGCATTATTATATCTCTCTGCGCGTTATTATATCTCTCTGCATTATTATATCTCTCTGCGCGTTATTATATCTCTCTGCATTATTATATCTCTCTGCGTGTTATTATATCTCTCTGCGCGTTATTATATCTCTCTGCATTATTATATCTCTCTGCGTGTTATTATATCTCTCTGCATTATTATATCTCTCTGCATTATTATATCTCTCTGCATTATTATATCTCTCTGCATTATTATATCTCTCTGCGCGTTATTATATCTCTCTGCGTTATTATATCTCTCTGCATTATTATATCTCTCTGCATTATTATATCTCTCTGCATTATTATATCTCTCTGCATTATTATATCTCTCTGCATTATTATATCTCTCTGCATTATTATATCTCTCTGCATTATTATATCTCTCTGCATTATTATATCTCTCTGCATTATTATATCTCTCTGCATTATTATATCTCTCTGCATTATTATATCTCTCTGCATTATTATATCTCTCTGCGTTATTATATCTCTCTGCGCGTTATTATATCTCTCTGCATTATTATATCTCTCTGCGTGTTATTATATCTCTCTGCATTATTATATCTCTCTGCATTATTATATCTCTCTGCATTATTATATCTCTCTGCGTTATTATATCTCTCTGCGCGTTATTATATCTCTCTGCATTATTATATCTCTCTGCATTATTATATCTCTCTGCATTATTATATCTCTCTGCATTATTATATCTCTCTGCGTTATTATATCTCTCTGCGCGTTATTATATCTCTCTGCATTATTATATCTCTCTGCATTATTATATCTCTCTGCATTATTATATCTCTCTGCATTATTATATCTCTCTGCGTGTTATTATATCTCTCTCCGTTATTATATCTCTCTGCGTTATTATATCTCTCTGCGTTATTATATCTCTCTGCATTATTATATCTCTCTGCATTATTATATCTCTCTGCATTATTATATCTCTCTGCATTATTATATCTCTCTGCATTATTATATCTCTCTGCGTGTTATTATATCTCTCTGCGTTATTATATCTCTCTGCGTGTTATTATATCTCTCTGCATTATTATATCTCTCTGCATTATTATATCTCTCTGCATTATTATATCTCTCTGCGTTATTATATCTCTCTGCGTTATTATATCTCTCTGCATTATTATATCTCTCTGCATTATTATATCTCTCTGCATTATTATATCTCTCTGCATTATTATATCTCTCTGCATTATTATATCTCTCTGCGTGTTATTATATCTCTCTGCGTTATTATATCTCTCTGCGCGTTATTATATATCTCTGCATTATTATATCTCTCTGCATTATTATATCTCTCTGCATTATTATATCTCTCTGCGTTATTATATCTCTCTGCATTATTATATATCTCTGCATTATTATATCTCTCTGCGTTATTATATCTGCATTATTATATCTGCGTTATTATATCTCTCTGCATTATTATATCTGCGCGTTATATCTCTCTGCATTATTATATCTCTCTGCATTATTATATCTCTCTGCATTATTATATCTCTCTGCATTATTATATCTCTCTGCATTATTATATCTCTCTGCATTATTATATCTCTCTGCGCGTTATTATATATCTCTGCATTATTATATCTCTCTGCATTATTATATCTCTCTGCATTATTATATCTCTCTGCATTATTATATCTCTCTGCATTATTATATCTCTCTGCATTATTATATCTCTCTGCATTATTATATCTCTCTGCATTATTATATCTCTCTGCGTGTTATTATATCTGCGCGTTATATCTCTCTGCATTATTATATCTCTCTGCATTATTATATCTCTCTGCATTATTATATCTCTCTGCATTATTATATCTCTCTGCATTATTATATCTCTCTGCATTATTATATCTCTCTGCATTATTATATCTCTCTGCGTGTTATTATATCTCTCTGCATTATTATATCTCTCTGCATTATTATATCTGCGCGTTATATCTCTGCATTATTATATCTCTCTGCATTATTATATCTCTCTGCATTATTATATCTCTCTGCATTATTATATCTCTCTGCATTATTATATCTCTCTGCATTATTATATCTCTCTGCATTATTATATCTCTCTGCGTGTTATTATATCTCTCTGCATTATTATATCTCTCTGCATTATTATATCTGCGCGTTATATCTCTGCATTATTATATCTCTCTGCATTATTATATCTCTCTGCGTGTTATTATATCAGCGCGTTATATCTCTCTGCATTATTATATCTCTCTGCATTATTATATCTCTCTGCATTATTATATCTCTCTGCGTGTTATTATATCAGCGCGTTATATCTCTCTGCATTATTATATCTCTCTGCATTATTATATCTCTCTGCATTATTATATCTCTCTGCATTATTATATCTCTCTGCGTGTTATTATATCTCTCTGCGTGTTATTATATCTCTCTGCGTGTTATTATATCAGCGCGTTATATCTCTCTGCATTATTATATCTCTCTGCGTGTTATTATATCAGCGCGTTATATCTCTCTGCATTATTATATCTCTCTGCATTATTATATCTCTCTGCATTATTATATCTCTCTGCGTGTTATTATATCAGCGCGTTATATCTCTCTGCATTATTATATCTCTCTGCATTATTATATCTCTCTGCATTATTATATCTCTCTGCATTATTATATCTCTCTGCATTATTATATCTCTCTGCGTGTTATTATATCTCTCTGCGTGTTATTATATCTCTCTGCGTGTTATTATATCAGCGCGTTATATCTCTCTGCATTATTATATCTCTCTGCGTGTTATTATATCAGCGCGTTATATCTCTCTGCATTATTATATCTCTCTGCGTGTTATTATATCAGCGCGTTATATCTCTCTGCATTATTATATCTCTCTGCGTGTTATTATATCAGCGCGTTATATCTCTCTGCATTATTATATCTCTCTGCATTATTATATCTCTCTGCATTATTATATCTCTCTGCGTGTTATTATATCAGCGCGTTATATCTCTCTGCATTATTATATCTCTCTGCGTGTTATTATATCAGCGCGTTATATCTCTCTGCATTATTATATCTCTCTGCATTATTATATCTCTCTGCATTATTATATCTCTCTGCATTATTATATCTCTCTGCGTGTTATTATATCTGCGCGTTATATCTCTCTGCATTATTATATCTCTCTGCGTGTTATTATATCTGCGCGTTATTATATCTGCGCGTTATATCTCTCTGCATTATTATATCTCTCTGCGTGTTATTATATCTGCGCGTTATATCTCTCTGCATTATTATATCTCTCTGCATTATTATATCTCTCTGCGTGTTATTATATCTGCGCGTTATTATATCTGCGCGTTATATCTCTCTGCATTATTATATATCTCTGCGTGTTATTATATCTGCGCGTTATATCTCTCTGCATTATTATATCTCTGCATTATTATATCTCTCTGCGTGTTACTATATCTGCGCGTTATTATATCTGCGCGTTATATCTCTCTGCATTATTATATATCTCTGCGTGTTATTATATCTGCGCGTTATATCTCTTTGCGTTATTATATCTCTCTGCGCGTTATTATATCTGCACGTTATATCTCTCTGCATTATTATATCTCTCTGCGCGTTATTATATCTGCGCGTTATTATATCTGCATTATTATATCTCTCTGCATTATTATATCTGCGCGTTATATCTCTCTGCATTATTATATCTGCGCGTTATTATATCTGCGCGTTATATCTCTCTGCATTATTATATCTCTCTGCGTGTTATTATATCTCTCTGCGCGTTATTATATCTCTCTGCATTATTATATCTCTCTGCGTGTTATTATATCTCTCTGCATTATTATATCTCTCTGCATTATTATATCTCTCTGCATTATTATATCTCTCTGCATTATTATATCTCTCTGCGCGTTATTATATCTCTCTGCGTTATTATATCTCTCTGCGTTATTATATCTCTCTGCATTATTATATCTCTCTGCATTATTATATCTCTCTGCATTATTATATCTCTCTGCATTATTATATCTCTCTGCATTATTATATCTCTCTGCATTATTATATCTCTCTGCATTATTATATCTCTCTGCATTATTATATCTCTCTGCATTATTATATCTCTCTGCGTTATTATATCTCTCTGCGCGTTATTATATCTCTCTGCATTATTATATCTCTCTGCGTGTTATTATATCTCTCTGCATTATTATATCTCTCTGCATTATTATATCTCTCTGCGTTATTATATCTCTCTGCGTTATTATATCTCTCTGCGCGTTATTATATCTCTCTGCATTATTATATCTCTCTGCATTATTATATCTCTCTGCATTATTATATCTCTCTGCGTTATTATATCTCTCTGCGTTATTATATCTCTCTGCGCGTTATTATATCTCTCTGCATTATTATATCTCTCTGCATTATTATATCTCTCTGCATTATTATATCTCTCTGCATTATTATATCTCTCTGCGTGTTATTATATCTCTCTGCGTTATTATATCTCTCTGCGTTATTATATCTCTCTGCATTATTATATCTCTCTGCATTATTATATCTCTCTGCATTATTATATCTCTCTGCATTATTATATCTCTCTGCATTATTATATCTCTCTGCATTATTATATCTCTCTGCGTGTTATTATATCTCTCTGCGTGTTATTATATCTCTCTGCGTTATTATATCTCTCTGCGTGTTATTATATCTCTCTGCATTATTATATCTCTCTGCATTATTATATCTCTCTGCATTATTATATCTCTCTGCGTTATTATATCTCTCTGCATTATTATATCTCTCTGCATTATTATATCTCTCTGCATTATTATATCTCTCTGCATTATTATATCTCTCTGCATTATTATATCTCTCTGCATTATTATATCTCTCTGCGTGTTATTATATCTCTCTGCGTTATTATATCTCTCTGCGCGTTATTATATATCTCTGCATTATTATATCTCTCTGCATTATTATATCTCTCTGCATTATTATATCTCTCTGCGTTATTATATCTCTCTGCATTATTATATATCTCTGCATTATTATATCTCTCTGCGTTATTATATCTGCATTATTATATCTCTCTGCGTTATTATATCTGCATTATTATATCTGCGTTATTATATCTCTCTGCATTATTATATCTGCGCGTTATATCTCTCTGCATTATTATATCTCTCTGCATTATTATATCTCTCTGCATTATTATATCTCTCTGCATTATTATATCTCTCTGCATTATTATATCTCTCTGCATTATTATATCTCTCTGCGCGTTATTATATATCTCTGCATTATTATATCTCTCTGCATTATTATATCTCTCTGCATTATTATATCTCTCTGCATTATTATATCTCTCTGCATTATTATATCTCTCTGCATTATTATATCTCTCTGCATTATTATATCTCTCTGCATTATTATATCTCTCTGCGTGTTATTATATCTGCGCGTTATATCTCTCTGCATTATTATATCTCTCTGCATTATTATATCTCTCTGCATTATTATATCTCTCTGCATTATTATATCTCTCTGCATTATTATATCTCTCTGCATTATTATATCTCTCTGCATTATTATATCTCTCTGCATTATTATATCTCTCTGCGTGTTATTATATCTCTCTGCATTATTATATCTCTCTGCATTATTATATCTGCGCGTTATATCTCTGCATTATTATATCTCTCTGCATTATTATATCTCTCTGCATTATTATATCTCTCTGCATTATTATATCTCTCTGCATTATTATATCTCTCTGCATTATTATATCTCTCTGCATTATTATATCTCTCTGCGTGTTATTATATCTCTCTGCATTATTATATCTCTCTGCATTATTATATCTGCGCGTTATATCTCTGCATTATTATATCTCTCTGCATTATTATATCTCTCTGCGTGTTATTATATCAGCGCGTTATATCTCTCTGCATTATTATATCTCTCTGCATTATTATATCTCTCTGCATTATTATATCTCTCTGCATTATTATATCTCTCTGCGTGTTATTATATCAGCGCGTTATATCTCTCTGCATTATTATATCTCTCTGCATTATTATATCTTTCTGCATTATTATATCTCTCTGCATTATTATATCTCTCTGCGTGTTATTATATCTCTCTGCGTGTTATTATATCTCTCTGCGTGTTATTATATCAGCGCGTTATATCTCTCTGCATTATTATATCTCTCTGCGTGTTATTATATCAGCGCGTTATATCTCTCTGCATTATTATATCTCTCTGCATTATTATATCTCTCTGCATTATTATATCTCTCTGCGTGTTATTATATCAGCGCGTTATATCTCTCTGCATTATTATATCTCTCTGCATTATTATATCTCTCTGCATTATTATATCTCTCTGCATTATTATATCTCTCTGCATTATTATATCTCTCTGCGTGTTATTATATCTCTCTGCGTGTTATTATATCTCTCTGCGTGTTATTATATCAGCGCGTTATATCTCTCTGCATTATTATATCTCTCTGCGTGTTATTATATCAGCGCGTTATATCTCTCTGCATTATTATATCTCTCTGCGTGTTATTATATCAGCGCGTTATATCTCTCTGCATTATTATATCTCTCTGCGTGTTATTATATCAGCGCGTTATATCTCTCTGCATTATTATATCTCTCTGCATTATTATATCTCTCTGCATTATTATATCTCTCTGCGTGTTATTATATCAGCGCGTTATATCTCTCTGCATTATTATATCTCTCTGCGTGTTATTATATCAGCGCGTTATATCTCTCTGCATTATTATATCTCTCTGCATTATTATATCTCTCTGCATTATTATATCTCTCTGCATTATTATATCTCTCTGCGTGTTATTATATCTGCGCGTTATATCTCTCTGCATTATTATATCTCTCTGCGTGTTATTATATCTGCGCGTTATTATATCTGCGCGTTATATCTCTCTGCATTATTATATCTCTCTGCGTGTTATTATATCTGCGCGTTATATCTCTCTGCATTATTATATCTCTCTGCATTATTATATCTCTCTGCGTGTTATTATATCTGCGCGTTATTATATCTGCGCGTTATATCTCTCTGCATTATTATATATCTCTGCGTGTTATTATATCTGCGCGTTATATCTCTCTGCATTATTATATCTCTGCATTATTATATCTCTCTGCGTGTTACTATATCTGCGCGTTATTATATCTGCGCGTTATATCTCTCTGCATTATTATATATCTCTGCGTGTTATTATATCTGCGCGTTATATCTCTTTGCGTTATTATATCTCTCTGCGCGTTATTATATCTGCGCGTTATATCTCTCTGCATTATTATATCTCTCTGCGCGTTATTATATCTGCGCGTTATTATATCTGCATTATTATATCTCTCTGCATTATTATATCTGCGCGTTATATCTCTCTGCATTATTATATCTGCGCGTTATTATATCTGCGCGTTATATCTCTCTGCATTATTATATATCTCTGCATTATTATATCTACGCGTTATTATATCTGCGCATTATATCTCTCTGCATTATTATATATCTCTGCGTGTTATTATATCTGCGCGTTATATCTCTCTGCATTATTATATCTCTCTGCATTATTATATCTCTCTGCGTGTTATTATATCTGCGCGCTATATCTCTCTGCACGTTATTATATCTCTGCGCGTTATTATATCTCTGCGCGTTATAATATCTGCGCGTTATTATATCTGCGCGTTATATCTCTCTGCATTACTATATCTCTGCGTGTTATTATGTCTGCGCGTTATATCTCTCTGCATTACTATATCTGCGTGTTATTATGTCTGCGTGTTATTATATCTCTCTGCATTACTATATCTCTGCGTGTTATTATATCTGCGTGTTATTATATCTCTCTGCATTACTATATCTGCGTGTTATTATGTCTGCGCGTTATATCTCTCTGCATTACTATATCTCTGCGTGTTATTATGTCTGCGTGTTATTATATCTCTCTGCATTACTATATCTCTGCGTGTTATTATGTCTGCGCGTTATATCTCTCTGCATTACTATATCTCTGCGTGTTATTATGTCTGCGTGTTATTATATCTCTCTGCATTACTATCTCTGCGTGTTATTATATCTGCGTGTTATTATATCTCTGCATTACTATATCTCTGCGTGTTATTATGTCTGCGCGTTATTATATCTCTCTGCATTACTATATCTGCGTGTTATTATGTCTGCGTGTTATTATATCTCTCTGCATTACTATCTCTGCGTGTTATTATGTCAGCGTGTTATTATATCTCTCTGCATTACTATCTCTGCGTGTTATTATATCTGCGTGTTATTATATCTCTGCATTACTATATCTCTGCGTGTTATTATGTCTGCGCGTTATTATATCTCTCTGCATTACTATATCTGCGTGTTATTATGTCAGCGTGTTATTATATCTCTCTGCATTACTATCTCTGCGTGTTATTATATCTGCGTGTTATTATATCTGCGTGTTATTATATCTGCGTGTTATTATATCTCTCTGCATTACTATATCTCTGCGTGTTATTATATCTGCGTGTTATTATATCTCTCTGCATTACTATATCTCTGCGTGTTATTATACCTGGTCCCAATACAATTAACACAAAGTTTCCGGAGCTGCACCACAATCACCAATTTCTATCTGCCTTTTTTGCACTCACTTGTGTTAATTTATCCCCGTCACTTTAGCAAATACACAAAATTAATTTGCGCTTGTTGTTTGTATATATATCTCTGCGTGTCACTACACCGCCCTGCGTGTTATTACATGTCTCTGCGTGTCACTACACCGCCCTGCGTGTTATCACATGACTCTGCGTGTCACTACACCGCCCTGCGTGTTATCACGTGACTCTGCGTGTCGCTACACCACCCGGCGTGTTATTACATGTTTCTGCGTGTAGCTACACACCTTGCGTGTTATCACATGACTCTGCGTGTCGCTACACCGCCCTGCGTGTTATTACATGTTTCTGCGTGTAGCTACACACCTTGCGTGTTACCCCATGACTGTGTGTCACTACACCTCTCTGCGTGTGGTGATATCGTGCTCTGCGCGGTGCTCCCCCTACATACCCCCTTCCGGCGCAGTGCTCCCCCCTTCCTGCGCGGTGCTCCCCCCACCTCCAGCGTATCCCCTTGGGGGGGGCACACCTGGTTGTTAGGATGTGGGCTGTGCTGTGATCTTCTCTCTGATCTGCTTGCAGCTCTGCGTGTGCCGTCAGCGGGAGCCGTAGGATAAACATTATCCATTAGGAGCCAGTAAGTATGTAAATCAAGCAATATTTATGTCTCGCCCGGAAAGTGCCGTGTGGCTGGGAGATACCTGTGTATGTGCATCGCTGTGTGTGGCTGGGAGATACCTGTGTATGTGCATCGCTGTGTGTGTGCATCGCTGTGTGTGTGCATCGCTGTGTGTGCGGCTGGGAGATACCTGTGTATGTGCATCGCTGTGTGTGCGGCTGGGAGATACCTGTGTATGTGCATCGCTGTGTGTGTGCATCGCTGTGTGTGCATCGCTGTGTGTGCGGCTGGGAGATACCTGTGTATGTGCATCGCTGTGTGTGTGGCTGGGAGATACCTGTGTATGTGCATCGCTGTGTGTGGCTGGGAGATACCTGTGTGTGTGCATGGCTGTGTGTGTGCATGGCTGTGTGTGTGCATGGCTGTGTGTGTGCATGGCTGTGTATGTGCATCGCTGTGTGTGCGGCTGGGAGATACCTGTGTATGTGCATCGCTGTGTGTGTGGCTGGGAGATACCTGTGTATGTGCATCGCTGTGTGTGTGGCTGGGAGATACCTGTGTGTGTGCATGGCTGTGTGTGTGCATGGCTGTGTGTGTGTGCATGGCTGTGTGTGTGCATAGCTGTGTATGTGCATCGCTGTGTGTGCGGCTGGGAGATACCTGTGTATGTGCATCGCTGTGTGTGCGGCTGGGAGATACCTGTGTATGTGCATCGCTGTGTGTGCGGCTGGGAGATACCTGTGTGTGTGCATGGCTGTGTGTGTGCATGGCTGTGTGTGTGCATGGCTGTGTGTGTGCATGGCTGTGTGTGTGCATGGCTGTGTGTGTGCATCGCTGTGTGTGTGCATCGCTGTGTGTGTGCATCGCTGTGTGTGCGGCTGGGAGATACCTGTGTATGTGCATCGCTGTGTGTGCATGGCTGTGTGTGTGCATCGCTGTGTGTGTGCATGGCTGTGTGTGTGCATGGCTGTGTGTGTGCATGGCTGTGTGTGTGCGCATCGCTGTGTGTGTGCATCGCTGTGTGTGTGCATCGCTGTGTGTGTGCATCGCTGTGTGTGCGGCTGGGAGATACCTGTGTATGTGCATCGCTGTGTGTGTGGCTGGGAGATACCTGTGTATGTGCATCGCTGTGTGTGTGCATGGCTGTGTGTGTACATCGCTGTGTGTGTGCATGGCTGTGTGTGTGCATAGCTGTGTATGTGCATCGCTGTGTGTGCGGCTGGGAGATACCTGTGTATGTGCATCGCTGTGTGTGTGGCTGGGAGATACCTGTGTGTGTGCATGGCTGTGTGTGTGCATGGCTGTGTGTGTGCATGGCTGTGTGTGTGCATCGCTGTGATTTCAGGATTTCTCTGAAATAGAACATTCCCTTTATAAAAGCAGAGTGAAGCCGGAGACCACAAAAAATAATTTCTCCCGGGCACCTAACCCGAGCGCTGATCTCCGGACGCTCTGTAACCTCCCGCGATCACCCCCGGGGCAAAGTTCAATAAAACAGACACTTGAGAGGAGCGCAGATAGACCGTATCAATACAATATATCCTATATATAGAAAAATGGTGGCATGTCATTAACCGGCAAAATCACCGGCGCCGCGCTGCTAGATTACGGGGTCTCTGAGGAAGCATAGGGGTGCGAAACGCAGCGGGGTTGGATCAGCAGTGAGTGTGAGCAGTGAGTGTGTGCAGGTTCTTTCACTGTGCAGTGCATTTGTTCAGATTCTGTCACTGCAGTGAGTGTGTGCAGGTTCTATCACTGCAGTGAGTGTGCGCAGTGTAAGTATGCAGTTTGTGTCACTCGCAGTGTGCCTGTATGATTCAGGCTCATATGGCGTCTTGCTGCAGTGAGTGTGCGCAGTGTGAGTGTGCAGGTTCTGTCCCTCGCAGTGTGCACTGTATGTTCCAGGCACACATGGCGTCCGGCTGCAGTGAGTGTGCGCAGTGTGAGTGTGCGCAGTGTGAGTGTGCAGGTTCTGTCCCTCGCAGTGTGCACTGTATGTTCCAGGCACACATGGCGTCCGGCTGCAGTGAGTGTGCGCAGTGTGAGTGTGCGCAGTGTGAGTGTGCAGGTTCTGTCCCTCGCAGTGTGCACTGTATGTTCCAGGCACACATGGCGTCCGCCTGCAGTGAGCTGGAAGGTGCCATCGAGATCCTGGTGAGGAATTTTTACCAGTACGCCGCGAGGAAAGGGAAAGAGGACAAGATGAACAAGAAGGAATTCCGCAAGATGGTCACTCGGGAACTGCACCACGTTCTGACGGTGAGGGACACCGCGCCCCAGGGGAGGTCGGGTCTCGTCGGTGGGGAGGTCGGGTCTCGCCGGTGGGGAGGTCGGGTCTCGCCGGTGGGGAGGTCGGGTCTCGCCGGTAGGGGGGTCGGGTCTCGCCGGTAGGGGGGTCGGGTCCCGCCGGTAGGGGGGTCGGGTCCCGCCGGTAGGGGGGTTGGGTCCTGCCGGTAGGGGGGGAGGGGTCGGGTCCCGCCGGTGGGGGGGGAGGGGGTCGGGTCCCGCCGGTAGGGGGGTCGGGTCCCGCCGGTAGGGGGGTCGGGTCCCGCCGGTAGGGGGGGTCGGGTCCCGCCGGTAGGGGGGGGTCGGGTCCCGCCGGTAGGGGGGGGTCGGGTCCCGCCGGTAGGGGGGGGTCGGGTCCCGCCGGTAGGGGGGGGTCGGGTCCCGCCGGTAGGGGGGGGTCGGGTCCCGCCGGTAGGGGGGGAGGGGTCGGGTCCCGCCGGTAGGGGGGGGTCGGGTCCTGCTGGTAGGGGGGGAGGGGTCGGGTCTCGCCGGTGGGGAGGTCGGGTCCCTGGCCAGGGGGGAGGGGGGGTCGTGTCCTGCTAACTGGGGGGAGGTCGGGTCCCTGTCCGGGGGGGGGGGTCGGGTCTCGCAGGCCGGGGGGGGGGTCGTGTCCCGCTAGCTGGGGGGGATCGGGTCTAGCCGGTGGGGAGGGGGGGGGGTCGGGTCCCGCCGGTGGGGGGGGTTCTTCGAGGTTGACATTTCTGAGATCACCGAGGTCTCTCCTATTAGTGCTCTGAAACGCTTATTACGTTTGGGGTGTGGTGAAGTTAACCCTTGCCTCCCCAGCTGAGCCTGTGTCTCTCTCCCCTGCAGAACACCAAGAGTAAGGAGGCTGCGGACGTGCTCATTAAGTCGCTGGACGCCGACGCGGACGGGAAGATCAGCTTTGACGAGTACTGGACACTGATTGGGGAGATCGCCAAGACAATGAGCCAGCAGATGGCAATGCAGTGACCGCAGGGGCAATAGTGACTGACCCCTTGAGCTGGGGTCGCTCGGACACCCCAACATGGGGGCCTCCCTCACTAGGGACACCCCCCACATGACACTGGGCAGCGCACTGCAGGAGCTGGGTTACCAGGGTTTAATTACACTAACGAAAAGTGACTGTCGTCATGTCACGAGGGAAGGGTAAAGCCAAGTCCCAGGGTGCATCCTGCTCCTGCACACACCGCTGGGGCCGTCCCATCACTACACAACTCATGATTGTATTTGAGAAACATTTGAGTTTTCTGAGCCAAGGAACAATTCACAGGAAATCCCCAACCCTCAGTTCTGACCCCCCATCCCCTTCGTCTCCCCCCACCCCCCAAGTTAGCACTTAGATCAGGGGCGGCCAACTCCAGTCCTCAAGGGCCACCAGCAAGTCAGATTTTCAGGATATCTCTGCTTCAGCACAGGTAGCTCAATCAGTTGGTCAGTCGTTGATTGGCCAACTCCAGTCCTCAAGGGCCACCAACAGATAAGGGTTTCAGGATATCCCTGCCTCAGCACTGCTTGAGCCACCTGTGTTGAAGCAGGGATATCCTGAAAGCTTGACCTGTCGGTGGCCCTTGAGGACTGGGAGTTGCCGCCCCTGGGTTTGATAATCCATGTTGTACAATACTGTATGTGGTTATGCTGGTGAATAGTAAACGTGTTGGAACTTGTTTATTCCCAGTGAGCTGATCTATATCACATCTCTGCCAGCCGGTTACACAAGCAGCAGCCTGGCTTACTGACCAGGATACAGCGCCAGCTGGCGTGAGGCGCAGGATAAAATGACGTTTAATTGACGCTATGAGCAGTGTTTGCGTCTGAACCCTAATACACCACCTATATTATCCCACGTGTGCGAGCTTCTGTAAGGCGACCAGGCCGGGAATCCTACTATACTTCATTTTTTTAATAGTTTTTTTATTGCGTTTACAAGCATTAAATGTATATAGCGCGTCTCAGCAGTAATACACGTACACAGCGCGTCGCGGCAGTAATACACGTACACAGCGCGTCCCGGCAGTAATACACGTACATAGCGCGTCCCGGCAGTAATACACGTACATAGCGCGTCCCGGCAGTAATACACGTACATAGCGCGTCCCGGCAGGAATACACGTACATAGCGCGTCCCGGCAGGAATACACGTACACAGCGCGTCACGGCAGTAATACACGTACACAGCGTGTCCCGGCAGTAATACACGTACACAGCGCGTCCCGGCAGTAATACACGTACACAGCGCGTCCCGGCAGTAATACACGTACACAGCGCGTCACGGCAGTAATACACGTACATAGCGCGTCCCGGCAGTAATACACGTACATAGCGCGTCCCGGCAGTAATACACGTACACAGCGCGTCCCGGCAGTAATACACGTACACAGCGCGTCCCGGCAGTAATACACGTACACAGCGCGTCCCGGCAGTAATACACGTACACAGCGCGTCCCGGCAGTAATACACGTACATAGCGCGTCACGGCAGTAATACACGTACATAGCGCGTCACGGCAGTAATACACGTACATAGCGCGTCCCGGCAGTAATACACGTACACAGCGCGTCCCGGCAGTAATACACGTACACAGCGCGTCCCGGCAGTAATACACGTACACAGCGCGTCCCGGCAGTAATACACGTACACAGCGCGTCCCGGCAGTAATACACGTACACAGCGCGTCCCGGCAGTAATACACGTACACAGCGCGTCCCGGCAGTAATACACGTACACAGCGCGTCCCGGCAGTAATACACGTACACAGCGCGTCCCACACGTACACAGCGCGTCCCGGCAGTAATACACGTACATAGCGCGTCCCGGCAGTAATACACGTACACAGCGCGTCCCGGCAGTAATACACGTACATAGCGCGTCCCGGCAGTAATACACGTACATAGCGCGTCCCGGCAGTAATACACGTACACAGCGCGTCACGGCAGTAATACACATACACAGCGCGTCCCGGCAGTAATACACGTACATAGCGCGTCACGGCAGTAATACACATACACAGCGCGTCCCGGCAGTAATACACGTACATAGCGCGTCACGGCAGTAATACACGTACACAGCGCGTCACGGCAGTAATACACGTACACAGCGCGTCACGGCAGTAATACACGTACATAGCGCGTCACGGCAGTAATACACGTACACAGCGCGTCCCGGCAGTAATACACGTACATAGCGCGTCCCGGCAGTAATACACGTACACAGCGCGTCCCGGCAGTAATACACGTACATAGCGCGTCACGGCAGTAATACACGTACACAGCGCGTCCCGGCAGTAATACACGTACACAGCGCGTCCCGGCAGTAATACACGTACATAGCGCGTCACGGCAGTAATACACGTACATAGCGCGTCACGGCAGTAATACACGTACACAGCGCGTCACGGCAGTAATACACGTACACAGCGCGTCACGGCAGTAATACACGTACACAGCGCGTCACGGCAGTAATACACGTACACAGCGCGTCACGGCAGTAATACACGTACACAGCGCGTCACGGCAGTAATACACGTACATAGCGCGTCACGGCAGTAATACACGTACATAGCGCGTCCCGGCAGTAATACACGTACACAGCGCGTCCCGGCAGTAATACACGTACACAGCGCGTCCCGGCAGTAATACACGTACACAGCGCGTCCCAGCACGTCCCGGCAGTAATACACGTACACAGCGCGTCCCGGCAGTAATACACGTACACAGCGCGTCCCGGCAGTAATACACGTACACAGCGCGTCCCGGCAGTAATACACGTACACAGCGCGTCCCAGCACGTCCCGGCAGTAATACACGTACATAGCGCGTCCCGGTAGTAATACACGTACACAGCGCGTCCCGGCAGTAATACACATACAGAGCGCGTCCCGGTAGTAATACACGTACACAGCGCGTCCCGGCAGTAATACACGTACATAGCGCGTCCCGGCAGTAATACACGTACACAGCGCGTCCCGGCAGTAATACACGTACACAGCGCGTCCCGGCAGTAATACACGTACATAGCGCGTCCCGGCAGTAATACACGTACACAGCGCGTCCCGGCAGTAATACACGTACATAGCGCGTCCCGGCAGTAATACACGTACATAGCGCGTCCTGGCAGTAATACACGTACACAGCGCGTCACGGCAGTAATACACGTACATAGCGCGTCCCGGCAGTAATACACGTACATAGCGCGTCGCGGCAGTAATACACGTACATAGCGCGTCCCGGCAGTAATACACGTACATAGCGCGTCCCGGCAGTAATACACGTACATAGCGCGTCGCGGCAGTAATACACGTACACAGCGCGTCACGGCAGTAATACACGTACACAGCGCGTCCCGGCAGTAATACACGTACACAGCGCGTCCCGGCAGTAATACACGTACACAGCGCGTCCCGGCAGTAATACACGTACACAGCGCGTCCCGGCAGTAATACACGTACACAGCGCGTCCCGGCAGTAATACACGTACACAGCGCGTCGCGGCAGTAATACACGTACACAGCGCGTCCCGGCAGTAATACACGTACACAGCGCGTCCCGGCAGTAATACACGTACAGAGCGCGTCCCGGCAGTAATACACGTACACAGCGCGTCCCGGCAGTAATACACGTACATAGCGCGTCCCGGCAGTAATACACGTACATAGCGCGTCCCGGCAGTAATACACGTACACAGCGCGTCCCGGCAGTAATACACGTACATAGCGCGTCCCGGCAGTAATACACGTACATAGCGCGTCCCGGCAGTAATACACGTACATAGCGCGTCCCGGCAGTAATACACGTACATAGCGCGTCACGGCAGTAATACACGTACACAGCGCGTCCCGGCAGTAATACAGGTACATAGCGCGTCCCGGCAGTAATACACGTACACAGCGCGTCCCGGCAGTAATACACGTACATAGCGCGTCCCGGCAGTAATACACGTACATAGCGCGTCCCGGCAGTAATACACGTACACAGCACGTCCCGGCAGTAATACACGTACACAGCGCGTCCCGGCAGTAATACACGTACATAGCGCGTCCCGGCAGTAATACACGTACATAGGGCGTCCCGGCAGTAATACACGTACACAGCGCGTCCCGGCAGTAATACACGTACACAGCGCGTCCCGGCAGTAATACACGTACACAGCGCGTCCCGGCAGTAATACACGTACATAGCGCGTCCCGGCAGTAATACACGTACACAGCGCGTCGCGGCAGTAATACACGTACACAGCGCGTCCCGGCAGTAATACACGTACACAGCGCGTCCCGGCAGTAATACACGTACACAGCGCGTCCCGGCAGTAATACACGTACATAGCGCGTCTCGGCAGTAATACACGTACACAGCGCGTCCCGGCAGTAATACACGTACACAGCGCGTCCCGGCAGTAATACACGTACACAGCGCGTCCCGGCAGTAATACACGTACACAGCGCGTCCCGGCAGTAATACATGTACATAGCGCGTCCCGGCAGTAATACACTTACACAGCGCGTCCCGGCAGTAATACACGTACACAGCGCGTCCCGGCAGTAATACACGTACACAGCGCGTCCCGGCAGTAATACACGTACACAGCGCGTCCCGGCAGTAATACATGTACATAGCGCGTCCCGGCAGTAATACACGTACACAGCGCGTCCCGGCAGTAATACACGTACACAGCGCGTCCCGGCAGTAATACACGTACACAGCGCGTCCCGGCAGTAATACACGTACACAGCGCGTCCCGGCAGTAATACACGTACATAGCGCGTCCCGGCAGTAATACACGTACACAGCGCGTCCCGGCAGTAATACACGTACATAGCGCGTCCCGGCAGTAATACACGTACACAGCGCGTCCCGGCAGTAATACACGTACATAGCGCGTCCCGGCAGTAATACACGTACACAGCGCGTCCCGGCAGTAATACACGTACACAGCGCGTCCCGGCAGTAATACACGTACACAGCGCGTCCCGGCAGTAATACACGTACACAGCGCGTCCCGGCAGTAATACACGTACACAGCGCGTCCCGGCCGTAATACACGTACATAGCGCGTCCCGGCAGTAATACACGTACATAGCGCGTCCCGGCAGTAATACACGTACACAGCGCGTCCCGGCAGTAATACACGTACACAGCGCGTCCCGGCAGTAATACACGTACATAGCGCGTCCCGGCAGTAATACACGTACACAGCGCGTCCCGGCAGTAATACATGTACACAGCGCGTCCCGGCAGTAATACACGTACATAGCGCGTCTCGGCAGTAATACACGTACACAGCGCGTCCCGGCAGTAATACACGTACACAGCGCGTCCCGGCAGTAATACACGTACACAGCGCGTCCCGGCAGTAATACACGTACACAGCGCGTCCCGGCAGTAATACACGTACATAGCGCGTCCCGGCAGTAATACATGTACACAGCGCGTCCCGGCAGTAATACACGTACACAGCGCGTCCCGGCAGTAATACATGTACACAGCGCGTCCCGGCAGTAATACACGTACATAGCGCGTCTCGGCAGTAATACACGTACACAGCGCGTCCCGGCAGTAATACACGTACACAGCGCGTCCCGGCAGTAATACACGTACATAGCGCGTCTCGGCAGTAATACACGTACACAGCGCGTCCCGGCAGTAATACACGTACACAGCGCATCACGGCAGTAATACACGTACATAGCGCGTCCCGGCAGTAATACACGTACATAGCGCGTCTCGGCAGTAATACACGTACACAGCGCGTCCCGGCAGTAATACACGTACACAGCGCGTCCCGGCAGTAATACACGTACACAGCGCGTCCCGGCAGTAATACACGTACACAGCGCGTCCCGGCAGTAATACACGTACACAGCGCGTCCCAGCACGTCCCGGCAGTAATACACGTACACAGCGCGTCCCGGCAGTAATACACGTACACAGCGCGTCCCGGCAGTAATACACGTACACAGCGCGTCCCGGCAGTAATACACGTACACAGCGCGTCCCGGCAGTAATACACGTACACAGCGCGTCCCAGCACGTCCCGGCAGTAATACACGTACATAGCGCGTCCCGGCAGTAATACACGTACACAGCACGTCCCGGCAGTAATACACGTACACAGCGCGTCCCGGCAGTAATACACGTACATAGCGCGTCACAGCAGTAATACACGTACACAGCGCGTCGCGGCAGTAATACACGTACACAGCGCGTCCCGGCAGTAATACACGTACATAGCACGTCCCGGCAGTAATACACGTACACAGCGCGTCCCGGCAGTAATACACGTACACAGCGCGTCCCGGCAGTAATACACGTACATAGCGCGTCCCGGCAGTAATACACATACAGAGCGCGTCCCGGTAGTAATACACGTACACAGCGCGTCCCGGCAGTAATACACGTACATAGCGCGTCCCGGCAGTAATACACGTACACAGCGCGTCCCGGCAGTAATACACGTACACAGCGCGTCCCGGCAGTAATACACGTACATAGCGCGTCCCGGCAGTAATACACGTACACAGCGCGTCCCGGCAGTAATACACGTACACAGCGCGTCCCGGCAGTAATACACGTACATAGCGCGTCCCGGCAGTAATACACGTACATAGCGCGTCCCGGCAGTAATACACGTACACAGCGCGTCCTGGCAGTAATACACGTACACAGCGCGTCACGGCAGTAATACACGTACATAGCGCGTCCCGGCAGTAATACACGTACATAGCGCGTCCCGGCAGTAATACACGTACACAGCGCGTCCCGGCAGTAATACACGTACACAGCGCGTCACGGCAGTAATACACGTACATAGCGCGTCCCGGCAGTAATACACGTACACAGCGCGTCCCGGCAGTAATACACGTACACAGCGCGTCCCGGCAGTAATACACGTACATAGCGCGTCCCGGCAGTAATACACGTACATAGCGCGTCATGGCAGGAATACACGTACACAGCGCGTCCCGGCAGTAATACACGTACATAGCGCGTCACGGCAGGAATACACGTACATAGCGCGTCCCGGCAGTAATACACGTACATAGCGCGTCCCGGCAGTAATACACGTACACAGCGCGTCCCGGCAGTAATACACGTACATAGCGCGTCCCGGCAGTAATACACGTACATAGCGCGTCACGGCAGGAATACACGTACATAGCGCGTCGCGGCAGTAATACACGTACATAGCGCGTCCCGGCAGTAATACACGTACACAGCGCGTCACGGCAGTAATACACGTACACAGCGCGTCCCGGCAGTAATACACGTACACAGCGCGTCCCGGCAGTAATACACGTACACAGCGCGTCCCGGCAGTAATACACGTACACAGCGCGTCCCGGCAGTAATACACGTACACAGCGCGTCCCGGCAGTAATACACGTACACAGCGCGTCCCGGCAGTAATACACTTACATAGCGCGTCCCGGCAGTAATACACGTACACAGCGCGTCCCGGCAGTAATACACGTACATAGCGCGTCACGGCAGTAATACACGTACACAGCGCGTCCCGGCAGTAATACACGTACACAGCGCGTCCCGGCAGTAATACACGTACACAGCGCGTCCCGGCAGTAATACACGTACACAGCGCGTCCCGTCAGTAATACACGTACATAGCGCGTCGCGGCAGTAATACACGTACACAGCGCGTCCCGGCAGTAATACACGTACACAGCGCGTCCCGGCAGTAATACACGTACACAGCGTGTCCCGGCAGTAATACACGTACACAGCGCGTCCCGTCAGTAATACACGTACATAGCGCGTCACAGCAGTAATACACGTACATAGCGCGTCCCGGCAGTAATACACGTACACAGCGTGTCCCGGCAGTAATACACGTACACAGCGCGTCCCGGCAGTAATACACGTACACAGCGCGTCGCGGCAGTAATACACGTACACAGCGCGTCCCGGCAGTAATACACGTACACAGCGCGTCCCGGCAGTAATACACGTACACAGCGCGTCCCGGCAGTAATACACGTACACAGCGCGTCCCGGCAGTAATACACGTACACAGCGCGTCCCGGCAGTAATACACGTACACAGCGCGTCCCGGCAGTAATACACGTACACAGCGCGTCCCGGCAGTAATACACGTACATAGCGCGTCCCGGCAGTAATACACGTACATAGCGCGTCCCGGCAGTAATACACGTACACAGCGCGTCGCGGCAGTAATACACGTACACAGCGCGTCCCGGCAGTAATACACGTACATAGCGCGTCACGGCAGTAATACACGTACACAGCGCGTCCCGGCAGTAATACACGTACACAGCGCGTCCCGGCAGTAATACACGTACACAGCGCGTCCCGGCAGTAATACACGTACACAGCGCGTCCCGGCAGTAATACACGTACATAGCGCGTCCCGGCAGTAATACACGTACACAGCGCGTCCCGGCAGTAATACACGTACATAGCGCGTCCCGGCAGTAATACACGTACATAGCGCGTCCCGGCAGTAATACACGTACATAGCGCGTCCCGGCAGTAATACACGTACACAGCGCGTCCCGGCAGTAATACACGTACATAGCGCGTCCCGGCAGTAATACACGTACACAGCGCGTCCCGGCAGTAATACACGTACATAGCGCGTCCCGGCAGTAATACATGTACATAGCGCGTCCCGGCAGTAATACACGTACATAGCGCGTCCCGGCAGTAATACACGTACATAGCGCGTCACGGCAGTAATACACGTACACAGCGCGTCCCGTCAGTAATACACGTACATAGCGCGTCCCGTCAGTAATACACGTACATAGCGCGTCCCGGCAGTAATACACGTACACAGCGCGTCCCGGCAGTAATACACGTACATAGCACGTCCCGGCAGTAATACACGTACACAGCGCGTCGCGGCAGTAATACACGTACACAGCGCGTCCCGGCAGTAATACACGTACACAGCGCGTCCCGGCAGTAATACACGTACACAGCGCGTCCCGGCAGTAATACATGTACATAGCGCGTCCCGGCAGTAATACACGTACATAGCGCGTCCCGGCAGTAATACACGTACATAGCGCGTCCCGGCAGTAATACACGTACACAGCGCGTCCCGGCAGTAATACACGTACATAGCGCGTCCCGGCAGTAATACACGTACATAGCGCGTCCCGGCAGTAATACACGTACACAGCGCGTCCCGGCAGTAATACACGTACATAGCGTGTCCCGGCAGTAATACACGTACACAGCGCGTCCCGGCAGTAATACACGTACACAGCGCGTCCCGGCAGTAATACACGTACACAGCGTGTCCCGGCAGTAATACACGTACATAGCGCGTCCCGGCAGTAATACACGTACACAGCGCGTCCCGGCAGTAATACACGTACATAGCACGTCCCGGCAGTAATACACGTACACAGCGCGTCCCGGCAGTAATACACGTACACAGCGCGTCCCGGCAGTAATACACGTACATAGCACGTCCCGGCAGTAATACACGTACACAGCACGTCCCGGCAGTAATACACGTACACAGCGCGTCGCGGCAGGAATACACGTACACAGCGCATCACGGCAGTAATACACGTACATAGCGCGTCCCGGCAGTAATACACGTACACAGCGCGTCCCGGCAGTAATACACGTACACAGCGCATCACGGCAGTAATACACGTACACAGCGCGTCCCGGCAGTAATACACGTACATAGCGCGTCACGGCAGTTATACACGTACATAGCGCGTCCCGGCAGTAATACACGTACACAGCGCGTCCCGGCAGTAATACACGTACATAGCACGTCCCGGCAGTAATACACGTACATAGCACGTCCCGGCAGTAATACACGTACATAGTGCGTCACGGCAGTTATACACGTACATAGCGCGTCACGGCAGTTATACACGTACATAGCGCGTCCCGGCAGTAATACACGTACACAGCGCGTCCCGGCAGTAATACACGTACATAGCGCGTCCCGGCAGTAATACACGTACATAGCGCGTCCCGGCAGTAATACACGTACACAGCGCGTCCCGGCAGTAATACACGTACACAGCGCGTCCCGGCAGTAATACACGTACACAGCGCGTCCCGGCAGTAATACACGTACACAGCGCATCACGGCAGTAATACACGTACACAGCGCGTCCCGGCAGTAATACACTTACACAGCGCGTCCCGGCAGTAATACACGTATACAGCGCGTCCCGGCAGTAATACACGTACACAGCGCATCACGGCAGTAATACACGTACACAGCGCGTCCCGGCAGTAATACACGTACACAGCGCGTCCCGGCAGTAATACACGTACACAGCGCATCACGGCAGTAATACACTTACACAGCGCGTCCCGGCAGTAATACACGTACACAGCGCGTCCCGGCAGTAATACACGTACATAGCACGTCCCGGCAGTAATACACGTACATAGTGCGTCATGGCAGTAATACACGTACACAGCGCGTCCCGGCAGTAATACACGTACACAGCGCGTCCCGGCAGTAATACAAGAGATGTAATAATATAACAGAATGGAAATAAGCGCTTCAGGCATGACAATAGGAAAGGGAGTCCTGCCCCGAAGAGCTTACACTCTAAGTGGTAATTAGGGAGAACATACAGAGACAGTAGGAGGGTCACTTTGGGGTATGTAGGATTACCCCCTTCGGCTACCCTTATATAGTGACGGCGACGTTACACTGCGGTTGCTGGAAAAATCAAATTGAGCTGACTTCCAGCGATCGCGACAAACTTCGCGCTTACTATAAGCGCACGTGACGGCGGCAATGCATTTGTTTTGAGTCGCCATCACCGGCACTATAAGCGCAGCCTTAGAATGTCTTGTAATGAGACACAGTATCACTGCTTTTTTTTAACCCACAGTAGGTCTTCCCTATCATGGTGCGGTGCAGCAAATGATTTCTCATGTTTACATTTCCGTAGTCTGGTTTCAGTGTAATGCTCCTCTTCTATAGTGTGCCTCTTCTATAGTGCACCTCTATAAGGCGCTTTATAGAAGAGGAGCATTATAGAAGAGGAGCTTTAAAGAAGAGGCGCTTGGTCCACCCAGCACGAGCCCTCAGCCTCCGATTGGTCGGCACCCAGTTTTCCATGCTTTCAGAGGGAGGCCGGGATACTATGTAAGCCGACGGTGATCAGAGTTCCACAGGCATGTGTGGGTGTCAGAGACCAACTGGTAATACGGATAGTGACCCGAGAGGCAGTGATCCCTTGTATCGAGAGATCCTGAGACCGACTGATCGTGGAGACATCCTGGGTCAGCTACCACCTACCTCCCCTGATCTAGGAGACCCCGTAACTCTGTTTCTGGCGAGTTGTGACTGTGTTTCTGCCCCTGTGATTCACCCCGTGGGCTCCGGCCAGCATAAGCCTTGCTTATTGAACGCCTTTGTTCTGTCTGATTGCGATCCCGGCGAAATAAGATTGGTTTCTCGTGACAAAGAATTATTTTATGAAGCTGGAGAACCTTCTCAGGGAGGAAATGAGATGGGTGGGAGATAATTTCCACACCACAATTTGTGGACAATCCCAAAAGGTTTAAGAAGCTAAAAAAAACTCCCACTTTTGATACAAACCAGGAATTTATGCAAAATTGGAATAATATTTTGGAAACTCGTTCTCTCGTGGAACTTTTAATTCAATTTAGGATAGGAAAAATGTGATGTCCTTAGAGAGAGACTTGAAAACCGCGCACAGATGGTAAAGCTTTTTTTTTTATATTTTGATGAACGTAGTAATAAAAGTGGAGGAGCGTTTAAAAGGAAAAAGAATGAATTAAATAGAGATACTGAAGATTAGGCAAATGATCAGGTTAGACATTGGAAACGCACAATAGATAAGATATCTTTTTCTTTACAGAACAATTCCAATTATCAAAAAAAAGTGTCTGTTTTAAAAGTGATACTTTTTTTTTTTTTAAGATGGTTCATCGTCTAGATTCCATGGTGGATCGAAAATGTTGTCTGGTTCAGAATTGGCGAGGCATTCAAACTCGGGGGGTGGTTTACTCCTCCTCTAATGAGGATCCCAATTTAGGGGTAGGCAAACAAACCCGGGGTGTGACGTCACGACAGTGACACCAACGTGGTGAAGCGGGTTCACACTATCCTACACAAACAGTTGTATGACGATTTTAACTAAGAGCGCAGTGCATCTGTCTCCAGAATCTGTGTATGCATGGGTGGAGTATTCCATCACTGCTCCACTAGCAGTATATATGTATTGTGATGCCCACACCACGTTGCAGTCTCTTTTGTCCCGAGTTAAGGCCGGAAACACTGTATTTTCTAAGCAGGGGTTTATTTACAGGGATTAAATCAAACAACTGGCCCACTGTCCCTTTAAGAAAAAACAAATAATAAAATCAAATCCTATCTCCATTAGGGAAAGCTAACTATACCGTAGCTTTCGCCCTCACTAACTGCTTGGCCAGCTAAGCTAGTTCCCAAGCCAAAACATGCCCTGGTACACGTAACAATGCAACACAGTCTCTGCATATGATAATAAAGGTTTTGCTTATCTTAGTCCTTTATGGAGAAGTCTCAAAATGGTTAGGTAAGGTGGGGGGTAGATTTAATATGCTAAGATACTTACACGGCCATGTGTAAGTAAACACAATAATTGGTAACTTTCTCAAGACGTGCTCTGTCTCTCCCAGCAGTGGTAGATGAAAATTGGTGAGGTAGAAGGGAATATAGAAATATATATATATATCTGTACTCACACGGCCCAGTGTGAGCAGTTGCAGGGGATTGGTTACTTTGGGGTTAATATTAACCCATCCACATCAGTTGGTCAGCGCAGTGGGGGCTGTCCTCAAGCTTCAGGTTAGCATAGGTCTCAATACCCGGTTCCAGACGTCAGGTAGGGTCTCCCCCTCGGTGTTATGATGTATGGGGGTTGGAGGAGGGGAAGACAAGTGAGGCACGATTCAGTTGTGTAAATTAAAAAAAAAATATTACATTTATTGATAAAACAACAATGGGACTCACTAACGGGTGAGGTCCAGTGGATTGGGTATGTGTTTATGTATGTAATTTTGATATAGCTGCCACCCAGGCGTATGCATTACATGTATTTGTACTATTAGGGTGATACTGGAGACCAGTCTGAGATGCCACTGGAGGGTAAAGGGGTTTGATTTCCAAAGACAATTCTTGTTTGATTGTATGGTGGAACCTCCTAACAGGTGTTTTCATCTATATCTATATAACTGAAAACGTTGTATGTTTGCTGTGCTTATGGGCAATCTGATTGGTCCGTCGGTCTATCACTCAGCCTCTGGCCAATCAGATTGGTCCGTGGCCCGGCCCCGCCCCCGCACGCCTCTCATTAGCTTGGACCTCACCCAACTGCCACACTCTCACCCGCCACCGACACAGCTGGGGGGGGGCGGTACACACACAACCAACCGGCCACTCTCCTCTTCTCCTTCTCATCCCGCGGCCTGGCCTGCTGGATCCCCCCCCCCCCCATCACCCAAAGCTCACCTCCCCGCTACCTTCCCTCACGGCGCCCTTAACCCTGCTTGGCCGCGGGAAGGGGGGGGGGGAGCGCGGGCCGGCTGACTGCTCACCTCCCCGCTATCTTCCCCTTGGCGCACCTTCCCCCCTTAACATGACCCCTCCGCTGGTCCCCTTGCCCACAGCGCTCCCTTGGTTGCCCGCATGGTGCGGGAGATGGGTGCGGGAGATGGGCGCGGGGGGTGGTGAGGGGAGCCGCCTGTTCGGATCAGCGGCCATTCCACTCTCCCTCCCCCCTCCTCCTGTCCACTGTGTTTGTGTGTGTGTGTGACACTGTGTGTGTGTGACACTGTGTGTGTGGGACACTGTAGGGGGGGGGACAGGAGCTGCGCATGGGGGGGGGGGGACCGGAGCTGCACATGATGGGGGGAAACCGAGAAAGAGAGGGGGAGCGGAGAAATAGGGGGGAGTGGAGAAACAGACATGGGGAGTGGAGAGAAAGGGGGGAGTGGAGAGAAAGGAGGGAGCGGGACATTTTACTCCCAGGCAATGCCGGGTCTCTCAGCTAGTACTTTATACAAGTGGGTTTGGGGGCATTTATCTCCTGTCTTGCTTATCAGATTTCAATTCATGAGCATTGTAATTCCCTAACTATTAGGTATTACACATTACTGAAGAACACAGGGGAATTTTCCCTGTGTGCACAATTCCACATTGTGTGCTGTAACTGTTGCAAACAGCATGTATCCGTGGAGCAAGTTACGGATACAGATTAGCGAATAGGGAAACTAACCACACACTTGGACACTACAACTAATAAATGGCAGTGTTCCCATACGTGAACTGACTGCATTGATTCAATGACCCTGTATTCACCACAGAGGATTTTAAATACACTATTGCAGGCCTGCACAACTTGTACAGTGAGAAGGGCTGAACTGCTCCAAGGAAAATACATTCGGGCTGCACGGGTAATATCATCATCATCATCATGATCATATCTCCCCCAGCACCCCTCATCATCATCCTCATATATCTCGCACAGCACCCCATATTATCATCATCCTCATATATCTCCCCCAGCACCCCTAATCATCTTCATATATCCCCCCCTGCACCTCACATCACCCTCCCCCCTGCACCTCACATCACCCTCCCCCCAGCACCCTCCCCCCAGCACCCTTCATCATCATCTCTCCCCAGCACCCTTCATCATCTCCCCCAGAACCTTTCAGCAGTCTCCCCAGCACCTTTCAGCAGTCCCCCCAGCACCTTTCAGCAGTCTCCCCCAGCACCTTTCAGCTGTCCCCCTCATCATCATCATCAACCACCCCCCCACCCCCATGCCTACCTGATCGATGCGGCGGCGGAAGCGGGCATCAGCCAGGAGGCATTAGCCGCGCGGCTACCGGTACCAGGGCAAGAAGGTGAAGCGCGAGGTAAGAAGCACACTCTAGCAGCAGACCCCGTAAGTTCTGGGTCACACTGCTAGAGTGGGCTCGGGGGTGAGGGGGGGCGTCAACATGTCAACTGCTGGTGCTGGAGCAAGCTCGGGGGGGAGGAGAGAGAGAACGTCAGTGCGTGAGCGTGTCACATGTCACCCTATCAAGGAAGGGAAGGGGGGGTGGTGGAGAAGGCCATCGCAGGCCGCACAGGGAGTCCCGGCAGGCCCCACGCGGTCCGCATGTTGTGCAGGCTTGCACTATTGTATATATACCACCGCAACTTTCTTGTACACTCTGTAAATATATTACAGCATATTTGTTAAATACTTCATTGCTTTTGATTTTAAGTACAGTAGGAGTTATACAACCAATAGGTAGTTCTAGCTACAGCTTAGAGATATACTTCATTCCCAACACCCTGCTGCACCCTATCTGAGTGAGGGCGTATACATGGGAATCTCGTGTCTCCCTGATTAGGGAAACATTTATTATGTGTCTTATGTCCATTCATATCCCGCTTGCACCCCAGTTATCCTTTACTCGGGGATTAATAGGTTGAGCGGGAGGACATCTGTCTGTCTAACTGTTGTCATGTCTTTTGCCATGTTGGTAGATTTTTTAACACTCAGTTCACAGTGTCTGTTTACATATATGTTAATAAAACTTTTTTATTTTTATATTTCTGAGTACCTCTGGGGTTACGTTACCATTGTGATTTTGTTATGAGTCTTATACTGAGTCCACGAAATTCTACCATTGACACGTTTAACTGAAGAAGTGCGAATATACGGGAATCTGTTTGTGGCGGGGACACATGTGTTTGTTATCCCAGAACACAGGGGTTAAGGAGACCAGAGACAAGGTCACCAAGCATCTGGGTACCAACCTGGGTGCAACGGTCAGCTTCCAGGAGTACTGGGTACTGATTAAGCAGGGGTGGGCAACGCCAGTCCTCAAGGGCCACCAACAGGTAAGGTTATCCCTGCTTCAGTACAGGTGGCTCAATCAGTGGCTCAGTCAAAGACAGCACCAACTGTGCTGAAGCAGGGATATCCATAAACCCTGATCTGTTGGTAGCCCTTGAGGACTGGAGATGGCCAGTCATTGATTAACTGATTGAGCCACCTGTGCTGAAGCAGGGATATCCTGAAAACCTGACCTGTTGGTGGCCCTTGTAGCCTGGAGTTGCCTACCCCTAGATTAGAGAAATATCTGGGGCGTGGTATAAAGGATACGCATGGTTAACATTGGTCAGAGAATGGTTTGACTGGGTGAGTCATAGAACAAATATTGATGAAACCCTCACTCTTCCCCATTACACAATATACATTACAATCAGTTTGCTTCTGCTCTGTGCCTCTTAGATCAAAGGAAGTGTAAGATAGTACACACTGTGCAATATCACACGTCACATGGGTTATCTTCCCATTGTGGCAGTCAGGGATTCCTCATATGCAGATAGTATTCCTGGGAACACAGGATAGAGAATCTGGGTTTCCATTAAATCAGATGGATTTTGGGGAGGGGTTCCTCCTTCCAGTGCTGAAAGCCGCTGGAGTTAGTCAGGGGAACATGACGCCTAGTGTACTGTAATATGTAGGGGCATCTGGAGAGTGCATTCTGTTCTTTAACCACTGAGTGGCGCAAATCCTTATTTTACATCCAGTATGAACACAGACTGCGAATGTTTCCGCTGGAACACCCCACCCTTCCCAATCTCTCTGGCCGGGGGCAGTGTGTGTTTGGCACCTGAAGAAGGCATTCTGTTTAACAGCTGAGGGGGAGAGACTCCCACATTACATATTACCAAGGCAACATCACCAGTTTTATTCATGTGAACACACAACTCAACTCCATACCTCAAGCTCCAGCAACAGGTCAGGTTTTCAGGATATCCCTGCTTCAGCACAGGTGACTCAATCAGTGGAGATTGAGCCACCTGTGCTGAAGCAGGGACTGACTGAGCCACCTCCTGCTGAAGCAGGGATATCCTGAAAACCTGACCTGTTGGGGGAGTTTTGAGGACTGGCGTTGAGAACCCCCGAGGCGTAATCCTTTTGTTTTTTTCTGTCCGTGGCCTCCGTGGCAGCCACGGTGATAATGTTACCTAAATAAAGTCCGTGTGCCAGCATCTTCCTCAAGCTGTCATTTTATGTTAATGTGATTTCCGTGCACAAATTGGCATTGCTGATTCTGGGATCACTTGTTTAATGAATGCAAAGTCCCACATGTTTTTCCGGCAGGTGACACTATGAACCCCACATACTGAGGCAGAAGGTACAGCCCCAGCACCCGCGGTAAGAAGGGTATAATGACGACTAATGTAAGGACCCAAAGAAGTGAGATTTAGGATAAAATAACACGAAATAACGGAGATTGGAGGAGAGATAATCCACTGAAGTCCATGAGACCCCTCCCCCTGTGAGTGTGAGTGAGGCTGCCTTGTGAGGAGTTAGGATTACTCCACCTGAGACTGTCTGTCTGTCAGTGAGTGAGACTTTCTTTAAATAATTAAGGCTGCCTGAATGAGTGACACTTACACGTAATGAGTGAGAGTGCATGTTGAGGGACAAGTACACCTATTGAATCAGAGTGCCTTCTAAGGAGACACACACTTAATGAGTGAAAATGCCTTTTAATAAGTAACACTCACTTCTGGGTGAGACTGTCTTCCAGTGAGTGAGGACAAGACTGACTTACAATGAGTGAGACTCCTCTAAATAAGCGATAACCCATCAGCTGACGTCACAGCCCTCTGCGCGCTCTCACTAATAGAGAGTTATATCATTCTCTGTGCACTCTCACTAATAGAGAGTTATATCATTCACTGTGCGCTCTCCCTAATGGAGTTATATCGTTCTCTGTGCGCTCTCACCAATAGTTATATCATTCTCTGCGCGCTCTCACTAATAGAGTTATATCATTGTCTGAGCGCTCTCACTAATAGAGTTATATCATTGTCTGAGCGCTCTCACTAATAGAGAGTGATATTGTTCTATGTGTCATTTTATTTTGACCTTGGGCTTGTCTGGCGTGCAGAATTAGAGTGCACGATGCGAGCGCTCTCTCCCACTGGTGTGCAGAATTAGAGTGCGCAATGCGAGCGCTCTCTCCCACTGGTATGCAGAATTAGAGTGCGCGATGCGAGCGCTCTCTCCCACTGGTGTGCAGAATTAGAGTGCGCGATGCGAGCGCTCTCTCCCACTGGTGTGCAGAATTAGAGTGCACGATGTAAGCGCTCTCTCCCACTTAGGGGTGCCAGGTGGCTTCTCCAAAGATACCGGACTCAATGGTGAAAGGTGCGTCAGGTCACTGTGTCCAGGGAGGAAAATACCGGACACATACATGTCCAGTACTGCAGTACCTCTCATGTATTACTGGACAGAGTGTCCAAATACAGGACAGTCCATTTCAATACCGGACACCTGGCAACCCTACTCCCACTGGTGTGCGGAATTAGAGTGCACGATGCGAGCGCTCTCTCCCACTGGTGTGCGGAATTAGAGTGCACGATGCGAGCGCTCTCTCCCACTGGTGTGCGGAATTAGAGTGCACGATGTGAGCGCTCTCTCCCACTGGTGTGCGGAATTAGAGTGCGCGATGTGAGCGCTCTCTCCCACTGGTGTGCAGAATTAGAGTGCGCGATGTGAGCGCTCTCGCCCACTGGTGTGCAGAATTAGAGAGCGCGATGTGAGCGCTCTCTCCCACTGGTGTGCAGAATTAGAGTGCGCGATGTGAGCGCTCTCTCCCACTGGTGTGCAGAATTAGAGTGCGCGATGTGAGCGCTCTCTCCCACGGGTGTGCAGAATTAGAGTGCGCGATGTGAGCGCTCTCTCCCACGGGTGTGCAGAATTAGAGTGCGCGATGTGAGCGCTCTCTCCCACTGGTGTGCAGAATTAGAGTGCGCGATGTGAGCGCTCTCTCCCACTGGGAGCCTGAGTGTCCCCGGTGTGCAGAATTAGAGTGCATGATGTGAGCGCTCTCTCCCACTGGTGTGCAGAATTAGAGGGCGCGATGTGAGCGCTCTCTCCCACTGGTGTGCAGAATTAGAGTGCACGATGTGAGCGCTCTCTCCCACTGGTGTGCAGAATTAGAGTGCGCGATGTGAGCGCTCTCTCCCACTGGTGTGCAGAATTAGAGTGCGCGATGTGAGCGCTCTCTCCCACTGGGAGCCCGAGTGTCCCCGGTGTGCAGAATTAGAGTGCATGATGTGAGCGCTCTCTCCCACTGGTGTGCAGAATTAGAGGGCGCGATGTGAGCGCTCTCTCCCACTGGTGTGCAGAATTAGAGTGCATTATGTGAGCGCTCTCTCCCACTGGTGTGCAGAATTAGAGTGCGCGATGTGAGCGCTCTCTCCCACGGGTGTGCAGAATTAGAGTGCGCGATGTGAGCGCTCTCTCCCACTGTGTGCAGAATTAGAGTGCGCGATGTGAGCGCTCTCTCCCACTGGGAGCCTGAGTGTCCCCGGTGTGCAGAATTAGAGTGCATGATGTGAGCGCTCTCTCCCACTGGTGTGCAGAATTAGAGTGCGCAATGTGAGCGCTCTCTCCCACTGGTGTGCAGAATTAGAGTGCACGATGTGAGCGCTCTCTCCCACTGGTGTGCAGAATTAGAGTGCGCGATGTGAGCGCTCTCTCCCACTGGGAGCCTGAGTGTCCCCGGTGTGCAGAATTAGAGTGCGCGATGTGAGCGCTCTCCCCAACTGGTGTGCAGAATTAGAGTGCACGATGTAGGCGCTCTTTCCCACTGGGAGCTTGTGTCCCCCCTCGGTGTGCAGAATTAGAGTGCACGATGTGAGTGCTCTCGCCCACTGGTGTGCAGAATTAGAGTGCGCGATGTGAGCGCTCTCGCCCACTGGTGTGCAGAATTAGAGTGCGCGATGTGAGCGCTCTCTCCCACTGGTGTACAGAATTAGAGTGCACGATGTGTGAGCTCTTTCCCACTGGGAGCCTCCCCCCCCCGATGTGCAGAATTAGAGTGCGTGATGGGAGCGCTCTCCCACTGGGAGCCTGTCCGCCCCCCCCCCCCGGTGTTCAGAAATAGAGTGCGCGATGTGAGCGCTCTCTCCCACTGGTGTGCAGAATTAGAGTGCGCGATGTGAGCGCTCTCTCCCACTGGTGTGCAGAATTAGAGTGCGCGATGTGAGCGCTCTCTCCCACGGGTGTGCAGAATTAGAGTGCGCGATGTGAGCGCTCTCTCCCACGGGTGTGCAGAATTAGAGTGCGCGATGTGAGCGCTCTCTCCCACTGGTGTGCAGAATTAGAGTGCGCGATGTGAGCGCTCTCTCCCACTGGGAGCCTGAGTGTCCCCGGTGTGCAGAATTAGAGTGCATGATGTGAGCGCTCTCTCCCACTGGTGTGCAGAATTAGAGGGCGCGATGTGAGCGCTCTCTCCCACTGGTGTGCAGAATTAGAGTGCACGATGTGAGCGCTCTCTCCCACTGGTGTGCAGAATTAGAGTGCGCGATGTGAGCGCTCTCTCCCACTGGTGTGCAGAATTAGAGTGCGCGATGTGAGCGCTCTCTCCCACTGGGAGCCCGAGTGTCCCCGGTGTGCAGAATTAGAGTGCATGATGTGAGCGCTCTCTCCCACTGGTGTGCAGAATTAGAGGGCGCGATGTGAGCGCTCTCTCCCACTGGTGTGCAGAATTAGAGTGCATTATGTGAGCGCTCTCTCCCACTGGTGTGCAGAATTAGAGTGCGCGATGTGAGCGCTCTCTCCCACGGGTGTGCAGAATTAGAGTGCGCGATGTGAGCGCTCTCTCCCACTGTGTGCAGAATTAGAGTGCGCGATGTGAGCGCTCTCTCCCACTGGGAGCCTGAGTGTCCCCGGTGTGCAGAATTAGAGTGCATGATGTGAGCGCTCTCTCCCACTGGTGTGCAGAATTAGAGTGCGCAATGTGAGCGCTCTCTCCCACTGGTGTGCAGAATTAGAGTGCACGATGTGAGCGCTCTCTCCCACTGGTGTGCAGAATTAGAGTGCGCGATGTGAGCGCTCTCTCCCACTGGGAGCCTGAGTGTCCCCGGTGTGCAGAATTAGAGTGCGCGATGTGAGCGCTCTCCCCAACTGGTGTGCAGAATTAGAGTGCACGATGTAGGCGCTCTTTCCCACTGGGAGCTTGTGTCCCCCCTCGGTGTGCAGAATTAGAGTGCACGATGTGAGTGCTCTCGCCCACTGGTGTGCAGAATTAGAGTGCGCGATGTGAGCGCTCTCGCCCACTGGTGTGCAGAATTAGAGTGCGCGATGTGAGCGCTCTCTCCCACTGGTGTACAGAATTAGAGTGCACGATGTGTGAGCTCTTTCCCACTGGGAGCCTCCCCCCCCCGATGTGCAGAATTAGAGTGCGTGATGGGAGCGCTCTCCCACTGGGAGCCTGTCCGCCCCCCCCCCCCCGGTGTTCAGAAATAGAGTGCGCGATGTGAACGCTCTCTCCCACTGGTGTGCAGCATTAGAGTGCGCGATGTGAGCGCTCTCGCCCACTGGTGTGCGGAATTAGAGTGCGCGATGTGATTGCTCTCCCCGCCCTGGTGTGCAGAATTACAGTGCACTATGTGAGCGCTCTCTCCCACTGGTGCGCAGAATTAGAGTGCACAATATGAGCGCTCTCTCCCATTGTGTCCCCCCCCCCCCGGTGTGCAGAATTAGAGTGCACGATGTTACCGCTCTCTCTCACTGGAAGCCTGTTGCCCATCTTGCCCCCCCTCCCCGGTGCGTCCCCCCCCCCGGGACATCCCCCCCTCCCCCTGTGTGTTAGATGTGTATCTCCGTTGTTCCTGTGAGCTCAGGTATCTGGATAAACCGGTTTTGGGCGCTGTAGAACAGTAGTGTTTGCCTCTAATCCGAACCCACCCACATCCCCACACTGAGAAGGCAAACAGAGCAGATAATATTACCCAGTGCACAATACACAGTACAAAGGGTACACATGGTACACATAATCCTCTCTTTGTATTACAGCCCTTATTTTTGGCTGCTTTGTCTTGTTCTGAGTCCTGCCTGGGAATAAGAATATCTCCCACAATCCTCCCTGTGACCTCCTGCCCGCTGCCTTATACAGAATGATGGGTGCAGATACATAATTGAACATATTGGGGGTACCGTGGCGGATATATAGGTATAGGTATTTGGGTTGTCATGCACAGGTACTTTGTGGTAGCAGTATTAGGATTTCGTCTCATTCCGGCCTCTTCGTCCCGTTCTGCGGCAGGGTTTCTTGGCAACGAGGCTGTTCCTGACCATGCAGCTCTAGGGATTCCATGTTTAAAATGGGCAGGAAGCTCGAAGTGACTAATTATGTGTGTCCGTTTGTCATTACCCAGAATGGGGTGAGTGATGCAGGTTTGGGGACCTGTGGAAGGCACACGAGTTCGTCTTCATCGGTTCCTTGTACAAAGGAACATTTGTGACACTTTTTTTACACACCATCATTTTATTGTGTCAGAACAATTGTATCGTATTGTATGTCTTTATTTATATAGCGCCATTAATGTACACAGCGCTTCACAGCAGTAATACACGTGGTAATCAAATAAATAACAGATAATATAAATAATAGTTAATGGGAATAAGTGCTTCAGACATAAAAGTAACATTAAGGAAGAGGAGTCCCTGCCCCGAGGAGCTTACACTCTAATTGGTAGGTAGGAAGAACGTACAGAGACAGTAGGAGGGCGTTCTGGTAAGTGCGGGATTCAGACCCATATTCAGGCGGGTAGCCAGAACTCTGCCCCAGGTGGGGCATTTCGGGTCAGTGGTGGGGCACTAGAGCTGCATATAGGTGACCTGGCATTGCACCAATACAAACACACAGAATCCCAGCAAGTTCTAACCACAGCATATTATATATATTTGTGTCCAAAGGAGCGGTCCTGGGTGTGACCAAATGTGTACAACACGAGACACAAATAGCCAGTGCTGCACCCAATCTGGCAGAACATATAGAGTTAAATACTTAACTGTTTCTCTGCCCGTGAGTAAGGGTCATTTACTTTGGCCCTTTAGCCAAAGCATTATAAGCCTGCAGCCACGTCACGACCAGTATGCAGCCACGTCACGACCACTCTGCAGCCACGTCACAACATGATCACTCTGTAGCCACGTCACGGCATGACCACTCTGCAGGTCATGCTGTGACGTGGCTGCAGAGTGGTCATGCCGTGACGTGGCTGCATACTGGTCATGCCGTGACGTGGCTGCATACTGGTCATGCTGTGACGTGGCTGCAGAGTGGTCATGCCGTGACGTGGCTGCATACTGGTCATGCCGTGACGTGGCTGCATACTGGTCATGCCGTGACGTGGCTGCATACTGGTCATGCCGTGACGTGGCTGCATACTGGTCATGCCGTGACGTGGCTGCATACTGGTCATGCCGTGACGTGGCTGCATACTGGTCATGCCGTGACGTGGCTGCATACTGGTCATGCCGTGACGTGGCTGCATACTGGTCATGCCATGACGTGGCTGCATACTGGTCATGCCATGACATGGCTGCAGGCTTATAACGCTTTGGTTAAAGGGTTTAACTAAATGACCCTTACTCATGAGCACATAAACAGTTAAGTATTTAACTCTATGTTTTGACAGATTGGATGTAGCATTACATTACATTCAGTGTCATTGTACAGTGACTACCTGTGTATAGTGACCTGACTGCACTATACACTGATACAGAATATAACCTGACTGCACTATACACTGACGCAGAGTATAACCTGACCGCACTATACACTGACGCAGAGTATAACCTGACTGCACTATACACTGACGCAGAGTATAACCTGACCGCACTATACACTGACGCAGAGTATAACCTGACCGCACTATACACTGACGCAGAGTATAACCTGACCCCACTATACACTGACGCAGAGTATAACCTGACCGCACTATACACTGATGCAGAGTATAACCTGACCGCACTATACACTGACATAGTACAAGTGGGAGGGCGAAGAAGAGGTAACACATGGGGGAGAGTGACAGGGAGGAACAGGGGGTGAGAGTGGGGTCAGGGGCAGTGGGTGACAGGATGAGGCAGTGGGTGAAAGTGGGGTGCTATTGGTGATAGTCCCTACCTTCTCTGTGCTCGCCGTGACATCCTCCTCCCCCCTGCTCACGTGGAGCCCCCGCTCCGGCACTGCTGCGCCTATATATTAGCTTAGTCCTGGTGAGCGTATCATTTAGGGGACAGATTTTCACTAAACCATGCAAATATTCTCTCATGGTACTGCAGCTCACATCAAGGGCTCCCACGAAACTGTGTATCTGACCCCACGTTCCCTGGCGTCCCAGAGAACAGCACTGCAAACCCCAGATAATCACACATTCAAACCCCGGCACACTGCGGGTCCTCAAAGGTTTTATCCAACCCCAGGAGATTTCCAACATTTCAATCTGTGCACAGAACGCAGAACAGGAGAAAGGGGGAAAAAACTGGAGCCGGCAGGCGACACAACCACAAATATTTATCTGGGAAACCACATCCCAAGATCTCCATGTGATGCCAAATCCACATTGCTGCGCCTTGCGTCCAATCTTATCGTGTTTCCATGGTGGATGAGCAGCGTGAATCCTGCAGGAGAGCAATGCCCTGTGTGACGGCACACTTTGTCAGATGTACAAATATAATATGATATATATATATGTATCATATTATATTTGTACATCTGACAAAGTGTGCCGTATATATATACGTGTATATAGTGTGCCTATATATATATATATATATATATGAGTATAAAAAGGGCTGGACACCCAAAAAAATCTTGAAAAATATATATTTATTCTCACATCCATAGCAAGATGAAGGGAGTGAAACTGACGCGTTCCGCGTCTCCCTCTGCGCTTTGTCAGATGTTATTTGAAGCACAAAGATTTACCAATCTGTTACTTTCTCTCATTTGAACAAGGGAGGGGGGTAAGGAAGTGATCGACTGAACCATACTAATTGTGATGTGGAAGATAATCAACAAATGTTATAATGCGATAATTATAAATGAAAGTAGGTGCAACTGTGAACTGAAAGTGAATCAGGGGAAAAAATGAGGAGTACACAGTGATTGTACACCAAAGAAAATTCACTTAAATGCACACCACCAATTTTAAAATATAACTTTTAATACTATTATATACTTAAAACATATATTACCGAAGAAATGTGTAATGAAGAATAAAAATAAATTAAATCACGTAACATATCTTTCTCTCACTCCCTGCTTCTCTTTGCTATAACTGAGACCTGGCTCACTCAGTCTAACTCTGCTCTGGAAGCTGCCCTCTCTTATGGTGGCCTTTCCTTCTCCCACACTCCGCGCCCTGGTGGCAGGGGTGGAGGCGTGGGGCTCCTGCTCTCCTCTCTCTGCCGTTACTGAACAGTTTCTATCCCCCCTCTCTTGCTTTTCCCTCCTTTGAGGTTCACACAGTCCAGATCTTCTCTCCTCTCCCGGTCCATGTGGCGGTCATCTATCGCCCACCTACCTCTACTCATCCCCCTTCTGCCTTTCTCTCTCACTTTGAATCCTGGCTCTCTTTCTTTCTCTCCTCAGACTCCCCTGTTCTTCTCCTTGGGGACTTCAATTGCCACATTGATGACCCCTCTCTCCCTTGGGCTTCCCGCTTTCTTTCTCTAACCTCTTCTTTTGGCCTTCAACAGTGGACTGAAGCCAGCACCCACAAGGATGGACACTGCCTATACCTGGTTTTCACTAAAAACTTCTCTCTCTCCGACTTCTCCATTTCCCCTTTTCCTCTCTCCGACCATCACCTCATCTCATTTTCTCTCTCTCACTTCTCTCCATCTCCATCTCGCCCTCGTTTTTGCAGAAACCTGTGCTCTATTAACCTACCAGCTCTTGATTCCACTTTACGCTCCTCCCTTTCCTCTCTCAGTTCTGCTTCAGACCCTGACAACCTGGTCAGGAACTACAACTCTGCCTTATCTTCCTCTCTTGATCTTCATGGCCCGCTTTCTCTCTGCCGTCCTCGCCCTTCTAACCCCAGACCCTGGCTAAACTCCCACACACGCATGCTGCGTTCCTCCACTCGTTCCTCTGAACGCCTCTGGTTGGAAATCTCATACGCTCGCAGACTTCATTCACTACAAATTGATGCTATCCTGTTTCAACTCTGCCCTCTTTCAGGCTAAACAAACCTACTTTTCATCACTAATCAACACACACAAGTCTAACCCACGCCGTCTCTTTTCTGTCTTTGACTCTCTACTCAGACCACCCTCAGCTGCCTCCTCTTCTTCCTCCATCTCACCTCAGCTGACTTTTTTAAGGAAAAGGTGGAGTCCATACGGCAGAACATCCCATCTGTTGCCTCCTCCCATCCCACAATGCTTCCCAACTCTCCTCCTGCCTTTCTTGACTCTTTTTCTGCTATCTCGGAGGAGGATGTATCACTGCTGATCTCCTCTTCTCCCTCTACCACTTGCCCTCTTGATCCCATTCCATCCCATCTCCTAAAACCTCTTGCTCCTTCTATAATCCCTATGCTCACACAGATCTTTAACTCTTCCCTCTACTCTGGTACCTTTCCTTCATCCTTCAAGCATGCAACCGTTATACCATTACTCAAAAACAGCAAGCTTGACCCTACCTGTCCTTCTAACCATCGACCTGTCTCCCTTCTGCCTTTTGCCTCCAAACTCCTTGAACGTCTTGTATTCTCTCGAATGCTACACTTTCTCAACACCTATTCTGTCCTAGACCCTCTACAATCTGGCTTCCGCACTGCTCACTCTACTGAAACAGCCCTCACTAAAATAACTGACGACCTCCACGCTGCCAAAGACAGAGGTCATTACACTCTGCTCATATTACTCGACCTCTCTGCAGCATTCGACACCGTGGACCACCCTCTTCTCCTTCACATTCTCCATACTCTTGGTATTCGGAACAAAGCTTTATCCTGGATCTCCTCTTACCTCTCCCATCGTACCTTCAGTGTCTCTTTTGCTAACACCTCCTCCTCCTCTATTGATCTCTCTGTGGGGGTACCCCAGGGCTCTGTCCTGGGACCCCTTCTCTTTTCTCTCTACACACTCTCTCTAGGTCCTGATCACATCTTTTGGGTTTAAATATCACCTCTATGCCGACGACACACAAATTTACCTTTCAACCCCTGACCTTACACCTGCTATACAGACCAAAGTTTCTGAATGCTTCTCTGGAATATCACCCTGGATGGCCCTCCGCCGACTGAAACTTAACATGGCAAAAACAGCGCTCCTTATACTTCCTCCCAAACCTGGCCCCACTACCTCCTTCCACATTGCTATTGGAAATACGATCATTCACCCAGAAGCCCAAGCACGCTGCCTAGGGGTCACACTTGATTCCTCTCTCTCATTCTCCTCTCATATTCAAAACGTTTCTAAAACTTGTCGCTTTTCCCTCCGCAATATAACAAAGATACGCCCGTTCCTCTGTTACTCGACTGCTAAAACTCTGACTCAGGCCCTCATTCTCTCACGTCTCGATTACTGTAACCTCCTGCTGTCCGGCCTTCCTACCTCTCACCTGTCTCCCCTACAATCTATTCTAAACGCTGCTGCCAGAATCACTCTACTCTTTCATAAATCTGTCTCCGCATCTCCCCTCCTGAAATCGCTCTCCTGGCTTCCGATCAAATCACGTATCTCACACTCAATTCTCCTACTCACTTTTAAAGCTTTACATTCTTCTGCCCCTCCTTACATCTCAGCCCTAATTTCTCGCTATGCACCATCACGACTCTTGCGTTCTTCTCAAGGATGTCTTCTTTCTACCCCCCTTTGTATCTAAAGCCCTCTCCCGCCTTAAACCTTTTTCACTGACTGCCCCACACCTCTGGAATGCCCTTCCCCTCAGTACCCGACTAGCACCCTCTCTATCCACCTTTAAGACCCACCTTAAGACCCACTTGCTTAAAGAAGCATACGAATAGCACTGGATAATCATGGACACATGACACATAAAGCCTGGCCCCCTGCAGACGCACTTACTAGTATTCCCTCCTACTGTCTCTGTATGTTCTCCCTACCTACCAATTAGATTGTAAGCTCCTCGGAGCAGGGACTCCTTCCTTAATGTTACTTTTACAGTATGTCTGAAGCACTTATTCCCATGATCTGTTATTTATATTATTTGTTATTTATATGACATGTATTACTACTGTGAAGCGCTATGTACATTTATGGCGCTATATAAATAAAGACATACAATACAATACATATGCACCAAAACACCTCTCATGTATAAGCACTCCAATACACGTGATGATGTCATCAGCCTCCATTATGGGGCTGTTTTAAAACAGTGTTTGTCAGTCAGTTTCTCAGTATAGCTATATATATATATATATATATATATATATATATATAATATATATATATCAACAGTTTAACAGTGAGGGAATGTTTCCTTATGTTCATTGGCATTAACCACCTGGATTTTCCATCTATTTAAGGATAGTATAGTGTTCCATCCCTACTGTTAACTCAATTTATTCATCTATTGGGCTAGCTACTGATTTGGTGGGCGTGTTTGCTCACCCTGGCTGTTTGCACCTCTGTAGCCTCTATCACTCCATTTTCAATTGTGTATTGGAGTGCTAATACATGAGAGGTGTTTTTGGTGCATGTGTTTCTTGATTTAATTTATTTTTATTCTTTATTACACATTTCTTCGGTGATATATGTTTTAAGTATATAATAGTATTAAAAGTTATATTTTAAAATTGGTGGTGTGCATTTAAGTGAATTTTCTTTGGTGTTCAATCACTGTGTACTCCTCATTTTTTCCCCTTTCTCTCATTTGAATACAAAGTAGCAAAGCCCCATACCCCATTCAATCCGCAGTTCGTTTTGCATGTTTAGGGCAGTTTTAGGTCTTTCTCACGCGCTTGTGAATTTCTTTACTGCGGGGCGGCTGTTCCAAACCGTGACTACTACCACTAAGGACGGCCACGTTTCCGGAGTCTCCCGCTGTCCAGCTTCAGGGCGAGACCTCTTATTCTAGTAGTCCTCTTTCTGGCCCCTGTATTTTGTCAATACCCCAATGTTACTTTGCCTGAGGAGAAGGGGCTTTAAGTTCTCAGATATTGTGCCTTTCCTGCACATCCCAGGATCAGGCAGATAAGAGACGATATATAATGGTGCCGAGCCTCATCTAGACAGGATCCCTCAGTAACGGTTTTATATCTCCAATGCCGACACGGGAAGACAAAACGCACACAAAAGGGCAGACAATGTAACGTGTATTTGTTGTGCCAGGAAGCAGCACGGCGTTTCGGGGTAACTAACCCCTTCCTCAGGGGGACACGGCAGGAAGCAGCACGACGTTTCGGGGTAACTAACCCCTTCCTCAGAGGGACACGGCAGGAAGTAGAACCATAGACAAATAACAGGGCCGGCTAGGTGTGTGGCGGGATTTGGTGCCAGGCGAGAGTGCGGAGCCTCTTACCTTCTCTGGCATCTCCACTACGTTGCGTTGTCGTGGCGCGGTATCACTTCGTCATGGCGATGCGTCGTCACAAGCACAAGTGCCGGAGCTGCTTACAGGAAGGGGAAGCTTACAGCCCCAGAGAGCAGGCAAGAGGCAGTTACAGACGCCCCCCGCTCTCCCCCGGCAATCAGTTTAAATGTTGTGGGGAAGAGCGCGGGGGCCGCTGTAAGTGCGGGGGCCGCTGTGCGACGGAAACGATGGAACCGCCATCAAGTCAGCCCTGAGAAGCTGTGAATTTCACGGCAATTTCACCAGCAATTAACATCCGTTCAACATTCAGATCCAAGAGAAACAAGATTACTCCTTGAGAAAGGGCTGGAGAGCCTGAAACATGTAGGAGATTTTGTTTTGTATGTTAGTTTGTTTTTTGTTTTTAACAATGTAATTCAATAAACCTTTTTTATTTTTTGCTACCTCTGGTGAGTTGATCGGTGCTTTCTCTGGGTTCCTGCTGTTCCACCAATTTTTTTCAATTCTACTTCCCAAGAGAAACAAACAGTGTACAAGTAAGTGGCAACGCGCCCAACACAATAACACGTGGAGAAACAGGAACGTGACGGCACAAGGCGAAGACATTAGCCTAGGGACACATGGAATAGATGACATAAACATATAACATAGAGACATATATCCATCAAGTGCCGGGTTATCACACCATTCATGTCATGAGGAGCCAACGCCGGAATGTTTGTGATAACCTGTATCAGAAATTCATGCATTTGCCCCAAAGTATCTCGTTGGCTGAGGAGTGGGAGACACACACACACACACTGCAGCGAGGGATTCTGGGTAATGGCATGCGGCGTACAGTGAAGGGAGACATTGTTACTCACTCTAATCTACTTTGTGTATAGTCACAGAAGACAAATGTAACTAAAGTCTAGGACAGGGTTATAAATGGACACATATTTAGTGTAAAATTAACTAAAATAGTATGTAATAAATCTCATGCAAGCGAGGAATATAAGATCAGCTTAGCATACAAAGTATTCATTTCTAAGGTATTACACCATATTAGGCTAATACGGGGGTGGCCAACAGGTCAGGATTTCAGGATATCCCTGCTTCAGCGCAGGTGGCTCAGTCATTATAACTGAGCCACCTGTGCTGAAGCAGGGATATCCTGAAAACCTGACCTGTTGGTGGCCCTCGAGGACTGAGTTGGCCCCACCCCCGTATTAGACTAATATTGGAAATATATACACATTGATTTGTACGTGAAGTCGCCCCGGATGTTTTATTTTTTGCCGTGAAATTCACAGGCTCTTGCTGCTCACAACACTATGTATTTGTCTGCTATTGTACTTGCTGATATTTTCACCCGAGGAAGGGGTTAGTCACCCCCAAAACGTCGTGCTGCCTCCTGTCCCACCAAACACACACAATAAATGTGTATAACCTTTGCATCGGATTTGTGCGTTTCACTTCCTCGGTCAGTAAACGAGAAGATTTGGAGGGCTGGTAAGACCTTCAGAGATACTCCCTATCACCATGCCCTGCAGCAGCAGAGATGGAATGTCCAATTAATGGTTTAAAATGCAGTTTTAGAAGAATTTCAGGTTCTTATTTTGATGGGTTTGGGGCGTTTAACGTCCGACGGCAGTTACTCAGAACAATGATCCCCTTATCGTGGGAACGGACCCCCTACCAGCACATACTGTACTTATTAACCCTTCCAGCTGGTAGGAACTGCAATGCACCAACGCATTCCCTTCGCTGATGCAGAAAATGCCCGTCTTTCTGATGGCTCAAGAAATAAGTTAGATTACTGGTTCCCAAAACATTGGGGTATCCCACATTCTATAGTGTTCAATAGAAGGAAAAGTGTAAATGTCCCCCCCAAGGACCACCAATAGGTCAGGTATTGGGGATATCCCTGCACAGATGGCCCAATCAGTGGCTCAGTCATTGACTGACCCACTGATAAAGCCATCTGTGTCCGGCCTCCCTGCCTCTCACCTGCCTCCCCTACACTCCATCCTAAACGCTGCTGTCCGGCCTTCCTGCCTCTCACCTGTCTCCCCTACACTCCATCCTAAACGCTGCTGTCCGGCCTTCCTGCCTCTCACCTGTCTCCCCTACAATCTATCCTAAACGCTGCTGTCCGGCCTTCCTGCCTCTCACCTGTCTCCCCTACACTCCATCCTAAACGCTGCTGTCCAGCCTTCCTGCCTCACCTGTCTCCCCTACAATCTATCCTAAACGCTGCTGCCAGAATCACTCTACTCTTTCCTAATCTGTCTCCGCGTCTCCCCTGCTGAAATCACGTGTGTGTCTGTGACACACACACACACACACACACACACACACACACACACACACACACACACACACACACACACACACACACACCTGATCCAAGTGAACTAAATTGAATGCACTGTTAACTTTGTGTTAACAGATTTTTAATACATTGAATGGGAAGGTAAGTCCCCTGTTGCTATATGGAGGTTAACAAAGAGAAAGCAAGCACCGTGTTTATAGAGGTTAACTGTAATAATTTATACTAAATGGAAAAACTACATTTAGGCATGAGGGACACATGATTTAGGCATGTTGCACACATGATTCAGGCATGATGCACACATGATTCAGGCATGATTTAGGCATGATGCACACATGATTCAGGCATGATTTACACAATTCAGGCATGATTTAGGCATGATGCACACAATTCAGGCTTGATTTAGGCACGTTGCACACATGATTCAGACATGATTTAGGCATGTTGCACACATGATTCAGACAGGATTTAGGCATGATGCAGACAATGCAATTGTTGCATTTACTTCTTGCAACACACTGCACTACAGAAAGTTGTGATGTTTTTCATTTTAATGGCACCAGAACACAACATACTGTATCCAGTGAGTTAGGCTGTAAGATCTCCTGTTAATTACATATCTATTACCTGTATTGTGCAGGTGTTTCACCATTCACATTGTTATATCTGTGTATTCTGCTTAGTGCTGGTTATTAACAAACAAAACAGGAACGGTTCATATCAAACAGACTCGTGCCTTGGGTGCGGGTTGATTGATCT